>NC_079197.1:151812051-151817051 GCF_029499605.1 Hyla sarda
CCTTCATGGTCGCAGTGGCACTTGGTTGACGTGTTCATCTCCTTTTAACGTTCGTAAGAATGTGCTCTCATGACTCCTAAAAGTAAAATATCAGTTAGAGGCACGTGACCGTGTCTTAGGCCAAAAAGGCATTGTCAGAAGTGGGATTTGAACCCACGCCTCCATCTGGAGACCAGAACACCCAAGTATGGGGAGAAACTACTCTTGAGTCTGGCGCCTTAGACCACTCGGCCATCCTGACAAACACAGCTTGCTTACCTTTTCCTCTTCCCCTTGGGAACACTATAAATGTTAAATATCCCTTTGTTATAGTCGGAGGATGAAGAATATCAATGTTTGTTGATGAGAAAGAGAAACAGCAATCTCTTTTTTTTTCAGAAGTGGGAGATCAGTGATAAGTGGAAATCATCTTTTACACATTGTAGTTCATCTTGGATCGCTTTAAAGTGGTTCGAAATCCTTAACGCAGGCCAACCAAACAAGACCGCGTGGCCTAATGGATAAGGCGTCTGACTTCGAATCAGAAGATTGAGGGTTCGAGTCCCTTCGTGGTCGCATTTGGTTGACGTGTTTATCTCCTTTTAACGTTCGTAAGAAAGTGCTCTCATGACTCCTAAAAGTAAAATGTCAGTTAGAGGCACGTGACCGTGTCTTAGGCCAAAAACGCATTGTCAGAAGTGGGATTTGAACCCACGCCTCCATCTGGAGACCAGAACACCCAAGTATGGGGAAGAAACTACTCTTGAGTCTGGCGCCTTAGACCACTTGGCCATCCTGACAAACACAGCTTCCTTACCTTTTCCTCTTCCCCCTTGGGAACACTAAAAATGTTAAATCTACCTTTGTTATAGTCGGAGGATGAAGAATATCAATGTTTGTTGATTAGAGAGAGAAACAGCAATCTTTTTTTTTTCAGAGTTGGGAGATCAGTGATAAATGGAAATCATCTTTTACACATTGTAGTTCATCTTGGATCGCTTTAAAGTGGTTCGAAATCCTTAACGCAGGCCAACCAAACAAGACCGCATGGCCTAATGGATAAGGCGTCTGACTTCGGATCAGAAGATTGAGGGTTCGAGTCCCTTCGTGGTCGCAGTGGCACTTGGTTGACGTGTTCATCTCCTTTTAACGTTCGTAAGAATGTGCTCTCATGACTCCTAAAAGTAAAATATCAGTTAGAGGCACGTGACCGTGTCTTAGGCCAAAAACGCATTGTCAGAAGTGGGATTTGAACCCACGCCTCCATCTGGAGACCAAAACACCCAAGTATGGGGAAGAAACTACTCTTGAGTCTGGCGCCTTAGACCACTCGGCCATCCTGACAAACACAGCTACCGTATCTTTTCCTCTTCCCCCTTGGGAACACTAAAAATGTTAAATATCCCTTTGTTATTGTCGGAGAATGAAGAATATCAATGTTTGTTGATTAGAGAGAGAAACAGCAATCTTTGTTTTTTTTCAGAAGTGGGAGATCAGTGATAAGTGGAAATCATCTTTTACACATTGTAATTAATCTTGGATAGTTTTAAAGTAGTTCGGAATCCTTAACACGGGCCGACCAGTCAGGACCGTGTGGCCTAATGGATAAGGCGTCTGACTTCGGATCAGAAGATTGAGGGTTTGAGTCCCTTCGTGGTCGCAGTGGCACTTGGTTGACGTGTTCATCTCCTTTTAACGTTCGTAAGAATGTGCTCTCATGACTCCTAAAAGTAAAATATCAGTTAGAGGCATGTGACCGTGTCTTAGGCCAAAAACGCATTGTCAGAAGTGGGATTTGAACCCACGCCTCCATCTGGAGACCAGAACACCCAAGTATGGGGAAGAAACTACTCTTGAGAATGGCGCCTTAGACCACTCAGCCATCCTGACAAACACAGCTTCCTTACCTTTTCCTCTTCCCCCTTGGGAACACTATAAATGTAAAATATCCCTTTGTTATAGTCGGAGGATGAAGAATATCAATGTTTGTTGATTAGAGAGAGAAACAGCAATCTCTTTTTTTTTCAGAAGTGGGAGATCAGTGATAAATGGAAATCATCTTTTACACATTGTAGTTCATCTTGGATCGCTTTAAAGTGGTTCGAAATCCTTAACGCAGGCCAACCAAACAAGACCGTGTGGCCTAATGGATAAGGCGTCTGACTTCGAATCAGAAGATTGAGGGTTCGAGTCACTTGTGGTCGCATTTGGTTGACTTGTTCATTTCCTCTTTTAACGTTCGTAAGAATGTGCTCTCATGACTCCTAAAAGTAGAATATCAGTTAGAGGCACGTGACCGTGTCTTAGGCCAAAAACGCATTGTCAGAAGTGGGATTTGAACCCACGCCTCCATCTGAAGACCAGAACACCCAAGTATGGGGAAGAAACTACTCTTGAGTCTGGCGCCTTAGACCACTCGGCCATCCTCACAAACACAGCCACCGTACCTTTTCCTCTTCCCCCTTGGGAACACTAAAAATGTTAAATATCCCTTTGTTATTGTCGGAGAATGAAGAATATCAATGTTTGTTGATTAGAGAGAGAAACAGCAATCTTTTTTTTTTTCAGAAGTGGGAGATCAGTGATAAGTGGAAATCATCTTTTACACATTGTAATTAATCTTGGATAGTTTTAAAGTAATTCGGACTCCTTAACATGAGCCAACCAGTCAGGACCGTGTGGCCTAATGGATAAGGCGTCTGACTTCGGATCAGAAGATTGAGGGTTTGAGTCCCTTCGTGGTCGCAGTGGCACTTGGTTGACGTGTTCATCTCCTTTTAACGTTCGTAAGAATGTGCTCTCATGACTCCTAAAAGTAAAATATCAGTTAGAGGCACGTGACCGTGTCTTAGGCCAAAAACGCATTGTCAGAAGTGGGATTTGAACCCACGCCTCCATCTGGAGACCAGAACACCCAAGTATGGGGAAGAAACTACTCTTGAGTTTGGCACCTTAGACCACTCGGCCATCCTGACTAACACAGCTACCGTATCTTTTCCTCTTCCCCCTTGGGAACACTAAAAATTTTAAATATCCCTTTGTTATTGTCGGAGAATGAGGAATATCAATGTTTGTTGATTAGAGAGAGAAACAGCAATCTTTTTTTTTTTTCAGAAGTGGGAGATCAGTGATAAGTGGAAATCATCTTTTACACATTGTAATTAATCTTGGATAGTTTTAAAGTAGTTCGGAATCCTTAACACGGGCCAACCAGTCAGGACCGTGTGGCCTAATGGATAAGGTGTCTGACTTCGGATCAGAAGATTGAGGGTTCGAGTCCCTTCGTGGTCGCAGTGGCACTTGGTTGACGTGTTCATCTCCTTTTAACGTTCGTAAGAATGTGCTCTCATGACTCCTAAAAGTAAAATATCAGTTAGAGGCACGTGACCGTGTCTTAGGCCAAAAACACATTGTCAGAAGTGGGATTTGAACCCACGCCTCCATCTGGAGACCAGAACACCCAAGTATGGGGAAGAAACTACTCTTGAGTCTGGCGCCTTAGACCACTCGGCCATCCTGACAAACACAGCTTCCTTACCTTTTCCTCTTCCCCCTTGGGAACACTATAAATGTTAAATATCCCTTTGTTATAGTCGGAGGATGAAGAATATCAATGTTTGTTGATTAGAGAGAGAAACAGCAATCTCTTTTTTTTTCAGAAGTGGGAGATCAGTGATAAGTGGAAATCATCTTTTACACATTGTAGTTCATCTTGGATCGCTTTAAAGTGGTTCGAAATCCTTAACGCAGGCCAACCAAACAAGACCGTGTGGCCTAATGGATAAGGCGTCTGACTTCGAATCAGAAGATTGAGGGTTCGAGTCCCTTCGTGGTCGCATTTGGTTGACGTGTTCATCTCTTTTTAACGTTCGTAAGAATGTGCTCTCATGACTCCTAAAAGTAAAATGTCAGTTAGAGGCACGTGACCGTGTCTTAGGCCAAAAACGCATTGTCAGAAGTGGGATTTGAACCCACGCCTCCATCTGGAGACCAGAACACCCAAGTATGGGGAAGAAACTACTCTTGAGTGTGGCGCCTTAGACCACTCGGCCATCCTGACAAACACAGCTTCTTTACCTTTTCCTCTTCCCCCTTGGGAACACTAAAAATGTTAAATATACCTTTGGTATAGTCGGAGGATGAAGAATATCAATGTTTGTTGATTAGAGAGAGAAACAGCAATCTTTTTTTTTTTCAGAGTTGGGAGATCAGTGATAAATGGAAATCATCTTTTACACATTGTAGTTCATCTTGGATCGCTTTAAAGTGGTTCGAAATCCTAAACGCAGGCCAACCAAACAAGACCGCGTGGCCTAATGGATAAGGCGTCTGACTTTGGATCAGAAGATTGAGGGTTCGAGTCCCTTCGTGGTCGCATTTGGTTGACTTGTTCATTTCCTCTTTTAACGTTCGTAAGAATGTGCTCTCATGACTCCTAAAAGTAGAATATCAGTTAGAGGCACGTGACCGTGTCTTAGGCCAAAAACGCATTGTCAGAAGTGGGATTTGAACCCACGCCTCCATCTGAAGACCAGAACACCCAAGTATGGGGAAGAAACTACTCTTGAGTCTGGCGCCTTAGACCACTCGGCCATCCTCACAAACACAGCCACCGTACCTTTTCCTCTTCCCCCTTGGGAACACTAAAAATGTTAAATATCCCTTTGTTATTGTCGGAGAATGAAGAATATCAATGTTTGTTGATTAGAGAGAGAAACAGCAATCTTTTTTTTTTCAGAAGTGGGAGATCAGTGATAAGTGGAAATCATCTTTTACACATTGTAATTAATCTTGGATAGTGTTAAAGTAGTTAGGAATCCTTAACATGAGCCAACCAGTCAGGACCGTGTGGCCTAATGGATAAGGCGTCTGACTTCGGATCAGAAGATTGAGGGTTTGAGTCCCTTCGTGGTCGCAGTGGCACTTGGTTGACGTGTTCATCTCCTTTTAACGTTCGTAAGAATGTGCTCTCATGACTCCTAAAAGTAAAATATCAGTTAGAGGCACGTGACCGTGTCTTA
>NC_079197.1:151822051-151839551 GCF_029499605.1 Hyla sarda
CCTTAGACCACTCAGCCATCCTGACAAACACAGCTTCCTTACCTTTTCCTCTTCCCCCTTGGGAACACTATAAATGTAAAATATCCCTTTGTTATAGTCGGAGGATGAAGAATATCAATGTTTGTTGATTAGAGAGAGAAACAGCAATCTCTTTTTTTTTCAGAAGTGGGAGATCAGTGATAAATGGAAATCATCTTTTACACATTGTAGTTCATCTTGGATCGCTTTAAAGTGGTTCGAAATCCTTAACGCAGGCCAACCAAACAAGACCGTGTGGCCTAATGGATAAGGCGTCTGACTTCGAATCAGAAGATTGAGGGTTCGAGTCACTTGTGGTCGCATTTGGTTGACTTGTTCATTTCCTCTTTTAACGTTCGTAAGAATGTGCTCTCATGACTCCTAAAAGTAGAATATCAGTTAGAGGCACGTGACCGTGTCTTAGGCCAAAAACGCATTGTCAGAAGTGGGATTTGAACCCACGCCTCCATCTGAAGACCAGAACACCCAAGTATGGGGAAGAAACTACTCTTGAGTCTGGCGCCTTAGACCACTCGGCCATCCTCACAAACACAGCCACCGTACCTTTTCCTCTTCCCCCTTGGGAACACTAAAAATGTTAAATATCCCTTTGTTATTGTCGGAGAATGAAGAATATCAATGTTTGTTGATTAGAGAGAGAAACAGCAATCTTTTTTTTTTTCAGAAGTGGGAGATCAGTGATAAGTGGAAATCATCTTTTACACATTGTAATTAATCTTGGATAGTTTTAAAGTAATTCGGACTCCTTAACATGAGCCAACCAGTCAGGACCGTGTGGCCTAATGGATAAGGCGTCTGACTTCGGATCAGAAGATTGAGGGTTTGAGTCCCTTCGTGGTCGCAGTGGCACTTGGTTGACGTGTTCATCTCCTTTTAACGTTCGTAAGAATGTGCTCTCATGACTCCTAAAAGTAAAATATCAGTTAGAGGCACGTGACCGTGTCTTAGGCCAAAAACGCATTGTCAGAAGTGGGATTTGAACCCACGCCTCCATCTGGAGACCAGAACACCCAAGTATGGGGAAGAAACTACTCTTGAGTTTGGCACCTTAGACCACTCGGCCATCCTGACTAACACAGCTACCGTATCTTTTCCTCTTCCCCCTTGGGAACACTAAAAATTTTAAATATCCCTTTGTTATTGTCGGAGAATGAGGAATATCAATGTTTGTTGATTAGAGAGAGAAACAGCAATCTTTTTTTTTTTTCAGAAGTGGGAGATCAGTGATAAGTGGAAATCATCTTTTACACATTGTAATTAATCTTGGATAGTTTTAAAGTAGTTCGGAATCCTTAACACGGGCCAACCAGTCAGGACCGTGTGGCCTAATGGATAAGGTGTCTGACTTCGGATCAGAAGATTGAGGGTTCGAGTCCCTTCGTGGTCGCAGTGGCACTTGGTTGACGTGTTCATCTCCTTTTAACGTTCGTAAGAATGTGCTCTCATGACTCCTAAAAGTAAAATATCAGTTAGAGGCACGTGACCGTGTCTTAGGCCAAAAACACATTGTCAGAAGTGGGATTTGAACCCACGCCTCCATCTGGAGACCAGAACACCCAAGTATGGGGAAGAAACTACTCTTGAGTCTGGCGCCTTAGACCACTCGGCCATCCTGACAAACACAGCTTCCTTACCTTTTCCTCTTCCCCCTTGGGAACACTATAAATGTTAAATATCCCTTTGTTATAGTCGGAGGATGAAGAATATCAATGTTTGTTGATTAGAGAGAGAAACAGCAATCTCTTTTTTTTTCAGAAGTGGGAGATCAGTGATAAGTGGAAATCATCTTTTACACATTGTAGTTCATCTTGGATCGCTTTAAAGTGGTTCGAAATCCTTAACGCAGGCCAACCAAACAAGACCGTGTGGCCTAATGGATAAGGCGTCTGACTTCGAATCAGAAGATTGAGGGTTCGAGTCCCTTCGTGGTCGCATTTGGTTGACGTGTTCATCTCTTTTTAACGTTCGTAAGAATGTGCTCTCATGACTCCTAAAAGTAAAATGTCAGTTAGAGGCACGTGACCGTGTCTTAGGCCAAAAACGCATTGTCAGAAGTGGGATTTGAACCCACGCCTCCATCTGGAGACCAGAACACCCAAGTATGGGGAAGAAACTACTCTTGAGTGTGGCGCCTTAGACCACTCGGCCATCCTGACAAACACAGCTTCTTTACCTTTTCCTCTTCCCCCTTGGGAACACTAAAAATGTTAAATATACCTTTGGTATAGTCGGAGGATGAAGAATATCAATGTTTGTTGATTAGAGAGAGAAACAGCAATCTTTTTTTTTTTCAGAGTTGGGAGATCAGTGATAAATGGAAATCATCTTTTACACATTGTAGTTCATCTTGGATCGCTTTAAAGTGGTTCGAAATCCTAAACGCAGGCCAACCAAACAAGACCGCGTGGCCTAATGGATAAGGCGTCTGACTTTGGATCAGAAGATTGAGGGTTCGAGTCCCTTCGTGGTCGCATTTGGTTGACTTGTTCATTTCCTCTTTTAACGTTCGTAAGAATGTGCTCTCATGACTCCTAAAAGTAGAATATCAGTTAGAGGCACGTGACCGTGTCTTAGGCCAAAAACGCATTGTCAGAAGTGGGATTTGAACCCACGCCTCCATCTGAAGACCAGAACACCCAAGTATGGGGAAGAAACTACTCTTGAGTCTGGCGCCTTAGACCACTCGGCCATCCTCACAAACACAGCCACCGTACCTTTTCCTCTTCCCCCTTGGGAACACTAAAAATGTTAAATATCCCTTTGTTATTGTCGGAGAATGAAGAATATCAATGTTTGTTGATTAGAGAGAGAAACAGCAATCTTTTTTTTTTCAGAAGTGGGAGATCAGTGATAAGTGGAAATCATCTTTTACACATTGTAATTAATCTTGGATAGTGTTAAAGTAGTTAGGAATCCTTAACATGAGCCAACCAGTCAGGACCGTGTGGCCTAATGGATAAGGCGTCTGACTTCGGATCAGAAGATTGAGGGTTTGAGTCCCTTCGTGGTCGCAGTGGCACTTGGTTGACGTGTTCATCTCCTTTTAACGTTCGTAAGAATGTGCTCTCATGACTCCTAAAAGTAAAATATCAGTTAGAGGCACGTGACCGTGTCTTAGGCCAAAAACGCATTGTCAGAAGTGGGATTTGAACCCACGCCTCCATCTGGAGACCAGAACACCCAAGTATGGGGAAGAAAATACTCTTGAGTTTGGCACCTTAGACCACTCGGCCATCCTGACTAACACAGCTACTGTATCTTTTCCTCTTCCCCCTTGGGAACACTAAAAATTTTAAATATCCCTTTGTTATTGTCGGAGAATGAGGAATATCAATGTTTGTTGATTAGAGAGAGAAACAGCAATCTTTTTTTTTTTTCAGAAGTGGGAGATCAGTGATAAGTGGAAATCATCTTTTACACATTGTAATTAATCTTGGATAGTTTTAAAGTAGTTCGGAATCCTTAACACGGGCCAACCAGTCAGGACCCTGTGGCCTAATGGATAAGGCGTCTGACTTCGGATCAGAAGATTGAGGGTTCGAGTCCCTTCGTGGTCGCAGTGGCACTTGGTTGACGTGTTCATCTCCTTTTAACGTTCGTAAGAATGTGCTCTCATGACTCCTAAAAGTAAAATATCAGTTAGAGGCACGTGACCGTGTCTTAGGCCAAAAACACATTGTCAGAAGTGGGATTTGAACCCACGCCTCCATCTGGAGACCAGAACACCCAAGTATGGGGAAGAAACTACTCTTGAGTCTGGCGCCTTAGACCACTCGGCCATCCTGACAAACACAGCTTCCTTACCTTTTCCTCTTCCCCCTTGGGAACACTATAAATGTTAAATATCCCTTTGTTATAGTCGGAGGATGAAGAATATCAATGTTTGTTGATTAGAGAGAGAAACAGCAATCTCTTTTTTTTTCAGAAGTGGGAGATCAGTGATAAGTGGAAATCATCTTTTACACATTGTAGTTCATCTTGGATCGCTTTAAAGTGGTTCGAAATCCTTAACGCAGGCCAACCAAACAAGACCGCGTGGCCTAATGGATAAGGCGTCTGACTTCGAATCAGAAGATTGAGGGTTCGAGTCCCTTCGTGGTCGCAGTTTCACTTGGCTGATGTGTTCATCTCCTTTTAACGTTCGTAAGAATGTGCTCTCATGACTCCTAAAAGTAAAATATCAGTTAGAGGCACGTGACCGTGTCTTAGGCCAAAAACGCATTGTCAGAAGTGGGATTTGAACCCACGCCTCCATCTGGAGACCAAAACACCCAAGTATGGGGAAGAAACTACTCTTGAGTCTGGCGCCTTAGACCACTCGGCCATCCTGACAAACACAGCTACCGTATCTTTTCCTCTTCCCCCTTGGGAACACTAAAAATGTTAAATATCCCTTTGTTATTGTCGGAGAATGAAGAATATCAATGTTTGTTGATTAGAGAGAGAAACAGCAATCTTTTTTTTTTTCAGAAGTGGGAGATCAGTGATAAGTGGAAATCATCTTTTACACATTGTAGTTCATCTTGGATCGCTTTAAAGTGGTTCGAAATCCTTAACGCAGGCCAACCAAACAAGACCGCGTGGCCTAATGTATAAGGCGTCTGACTTCGAATCAGAAGATTGAGGGTTCGAGTCCCTTGTGGTCGCATTTGGTTGACGTGTTCATTTCCTCTTTTAACGTTCGTAAGAATGTGCTCTCATGACTCCTAAAAGTAGAATATCAGTTAGAGGCACGTGACCGTGTCTTAGGCCAAAAACGCATTGTCAGAAGTGGGATTTGAACCCACGCCTCCATCTGGAGACCAGAACACCCAAGTATGGGGAAGAAACTACTCTTGAGTCTGGCGCCTTAGACCACTCGGCCATCCTGACAAACACAGCTACCGTACCATTTCCTCTTCCCCCTTGGGAACACATAAAAATGTTAAATATCCCTTTGTTATTGTCGGAGAATGAAGAATATCAATGTTTGTTGATTAGAGAGAGAAACAGCAATCTTTTTTTTTTTCAGAAGTGGGAGATCAGTGATAAGTGGAAATCATCTTTTACACATTGTAATTCATCTTGGATCGCTTTAATGTGGTTCGAAATCCTTAACGCAGGCCAACCAAACAAGACCGCGTGGCCTAATGGATAAGGCGTCTGACTTCGGATCAGAAGATTGAGGGTTCGAGTCCCTTCGTGGTCGCAGTGGCACTTGGTTGACGTGTTCATCTCCTTTTAACGTTCGTAAGAATGTGCTCTCATGACTCCTAAAAGTAAAATATCAGTTAGAGGCATGTGACCGTGTCTTAGGCCAAAAACGCATTGTCAGAAGTGGGATTTGAACCCACGCCTCCATCTGGAGACCAAAACACCCAAGTATGGAGAAGAAACTACTCTTGAGTCTGGCGCCTTAGACCACTCGGCCATCCTGACAAACACAGCTACAGTATCTTTTCCTCTTCCCCCTTGGGAACACTAAAAATGTTAAATATCCCTTTGTTATTGTCGGAGAATCGTTAATTTCTAACGATAATTTGTTTTCCCTTAGTCCTAACAGTAGCACAGATGGGGTATTCCACCCCCCGCGAACTGGTAGGACAGATGGAAGTTTTATTGAACCTAATTAAACAATCAGTAAGACACACCCACAACCCCCTGTATAAGTAAGAGGGTCATCCTCTGCCTCATTGTGTAGTAACAAGAAGAACTAAAGGTAAATAATAGAAGAAAATAACTTAACTAGGGAGGGAAAGTTGTGCTACTGTTAGGACTAAGGGAAAACAAATTATCGTTAGAAATTAACGATTCCCTTACGTCCTAACCAGTAGCACAGATGGGGAAATGGCAAGCAGAAACCCTATGAGGGAGGGCTCTCATGCCTGACGGCAGATAATACTGTCCGTCCAAATGAGGAAAAATCGGCCAATCTACTGTCAAGTCTGTAGTGGGTGATAAATGTGGAGAGTGAACTCCAGGAAGCAGCTTTGCATATATGTTCCAAGGGAACAAGACTCCTTTCCGCAAAGGAGGTAGATACAGACCTGGTGGAATGAGCTTTTACAAACTCAGGAGGCTCCTTACCTTGGGATACCATGGCAATACGAATGGCATCTTTTACCCATCTACTGATGGAGGGCTTTGAAGCTTTAAGACCTCTCTTGGGTCCTGAAAAGAGAATTAGCAGATTTTCATCCTTCCGAAACTCCAAAGATCTTCTTATATAGATCTGGAGACATCTCGAGATATCTAGGCAATGAAGAGCACTATCTTCATTGGAGGATGGAGGAGGAGAAAATACTGGCAGGGATATAACTTGATTTATATTTTGGAATGATGGAACCTTAGGTATAAAGGATGGCATGAATCTGAGTAACACTCGATCCGGCAAAAATTTAGTATATGGTTCAAGTGCCGAGAGCGCTTGAAGTTCCCCAATCCTTTTGGCTGAAGTGATTGCCAGTAAAAAAGTTATTTTAATGGTAACAAACTTCATGTCCACCTCCTCCAAGGGCTCAAAGGGGGGAGATGCTAACCCCTTGAGCACCATCGATAAGTCCCATGCTGGGACAGGTTGTATAATTGTAGGTTTTAACCTTGAGGATCCCCTCAAGAATATTTTGACTAGTGGGTCTTGAGACAATGGTTTATTGAGAAAGGCAGAGATGGCTGATACCTGAACTCTGAGTGTGGAAGGAGATAGATTCTTGTCTAATCCCTCCTGGAGAAAGTTGAGGATTGTGGCAACAGCTGGATTCTGTCCAGGTAGTTGTTTCTTGGAGCACCAAGACTGAAAAGTTGTCCAAATTCTTTTATAGGCTCTGTTAGTGGACTCCGCTCTGGAATGCGAGAGGGTATTCAAGACCGCACTAGAAAGCCCTTCTAGATGTGGAAGGGACTGGTCAACCTCCAGGCTGTCAGGTTGAACATTTGAAGATTTGAGCAGCTGTGAGTGTCCCCCGACACTAGTGCTTGCTCTGGGGGAAGCCTCCAGAATTGTCCCCGACTCATTTGCAAGAGTTGGGTAAACCAAGCTCTCTTGGGCCAAAATGGAATTATGGCTATGACAGAGGCTTGGTCCTGCCTGATTTTCATCAATACCCTTGGGATCAAGGAAATTGGAGGGAAGATGTAGGCCAGCCTGAACCTCCATGGGATTGAGAGAGCATCGATTGCTACTGGGTTGTCTTCCCTGTACAGGGAACAAAATCTCACCACTTTGGTGTTGAACCTTGTTGCCATAAGATCTATTTCTGGCATACCCCACCTGAGTATTATTTGTTTGAACATCTCTGGATGGAGAGACCATTCTCCAGTTGAAAGTCCTCTGCTCAGGCGGTCGGCGATCACATTGAGAGATCCCCGAATGTGAACTGCCGACAGGTGGGTTAGGTTCCTCTCTGCCCAATCCAAGATCAGACCCACCTCTCTGAGGAGGCTTTGTGATCGAGTGCCTCCCTGCTTGTTGATGTACAATACAGCCGTCATGCTGTCTGATTGGATCTTTACTGCTTTCCCTTGAAGAAGAGAAGCAAAGTGGAGGAGTGCTAATCTGATGGCTCGAATCTCGAGGAGATTGGAGGTTAACCCTCTCTCCTGAGGAGACCAAGATCCCCGCACTAACAGATCCAAGAGATGCGCTCCCCAACCTACAAGGGACGCGTCGGTAGTAAGTATGATCCAAGGGGGTTGGATCATTGACTTGCCGTCCTCGAGGTGAGACCACCATCTGAGAGAGGACCTGACTCGATAAGACAGGGAGTGGCACTTGTTTAGGCCCGAGGGCCTGAGATTCCAAGTGGCGAGCACCTCTGATTGAAGAGGGCGTAGATGCCAAAGAGCCCAAGGAACCGCATCCACGGTAGCGGACATAAGTCCCAACATCCGCATGAGAGTGCGAATGGAAACTCTCCGGGGTACAGAGAGAAAAAAGGGCCAATTCCTGCACCCGAGATTTCCTCTCGGGAGAGAGGTAGAGTGTCATGGAGATTGAGTCGACTATGAAGCCGAGAAACCTCACTGAGGTAGTAGGGAGGAAATTGGATTTGGCCCAATTGACTATCCACCCTAACTGGTGAAGGAAGGATACTGCTAGTTGCAGATGTTGGGACAGGATCGCAGAAGAAGGAGCTCTGAGGAGCCAATCGTCTAGGTAGGGAACGATGCTGAGCCCCTGGAGCATTAGAGCAGCGACTACCGCTACCACCACTTTGGTAAATGTGTGTGGGGCCGAAGAAATTCCAAACGGGAGGGCTACAAACTGGAGGTGTTTTAGAACTCCCCCTACCTGAACTGCGATCCTTAGATACTTTCTGGATACCGGATGAATAGGAATATGAAGGTAAGCATCCTTTAGATCCAGAGTAGCCAGGTAATCCCCTGGCGAGATGAGGTTGACCACAGATTGAATAGTTTCCATACGAAAGCGTTTGTGCTTCACATACTGATTGAGATATCTCAGATCTATAATCATCCGCCAGTCTCCTGTTACCTTGGGAACTAGGAAGACTGGAGAATAAATTCCTGACCCCCGTTCTGAAAGAGGAACTTCCTCTAAGGCATTCTTCTGGATGTATTCCAGAATGTAGGTTTCTAGCGCCCCCTGTTTGATTGGTGAAAAAACTCTTGTCTCCACATAATTGGATGGGGGAATTGATTCGAGGTCTATCGAATAACCATCCGAGATTAATCTCAGGACCCAAGGATCCTGAATGTGGAGGGACCAGGCGCTTGAAAAGTGGTGAAGACGACCACCAACTGGAATCTGGGGGGCAGGATGGGAAACTGGAAAGGTCACCTCGGCAAGGAACCCAGAGCTTCGTAGAAGCCCGCAGTCAGAGCTTTCTGTTGTCTTTGGAGCCACGGGAGCGTTTTCCGCCCCGGCGTTGATTACCCCATTCTCTCTGAGGCTTAGGCTGGGGGGCTGATCCGCCCCCAGAACGCCGGCCTCGACCACGAAAGGAGGAATAAGGAAGGGACTTGCCTTTCTTGTCAGAAAGTCCCTCCATAATGCGGTCCAGCTCAGCTCCGAAAAGAATGCCGGGTTCGTAAGGCATAGCACATAAGGTGTTCTTGGAAGAGTTGTCAACCTTCCAAGGTTTTAACCATAGAGGACGTCGTCCAGCGGAAGCCAGGGCCATAGACTTGGAGGCCAATTTAAGATGCTGGGTGGAAGCATCGCACAAAAAATCAACGGCCAGATTGGACGTCTTGAAGGATGAAAGAATTTCATCTCTAGGAACCCCCTGGTCCAAATCCGACTGGATGTTAGAAAGACGGGTCTTCAAAAAGTTTGCTACCTCAGAGCAAGCTATCGCCACTGATGCAGACGCAGAAGCAGTGGAGTAGGAGCGCCTCATGGCACAGTCAGCCTTCCGATCCATTGGATCCTGCAAGGAAGACCCATCCTCGGCAGGGACCACTGTCCTCTTGGACAGTTTGGCAACTGCCATGTCAACCTTAGGGACAGGGCCCCAGGAAGAAAGCTGAGATTCCTGTATAGGAAACATGGTCTTAAATCTTTTAGTCAAGACCGGACCCTTTTCTGGTTTTTTCCATTCCGTTCTAAGCACGAACAGAAGGGTATCATCCGCTTTAAAGACCCTAGGTCCCTTAGAGGCGGAGGTAGAGGCTTCCCCGGGATCAACATCCTGGTCCCCCGACCGGATGGATCTCAGAAGACGCTGGGTCTTTTCCAGTGGAAAAAAATAAGATGCAGTGACCTCCTCATCCGAAGAGGAGGACTTGGAATCTTCTCTCTCCTGATCCACAGACATCTCCATTCTGGGAGGTGAAGAAGGTCTGGCGCGTTTCTGAGAGACAACGTGTTTCAGCTCCTCAATAGAGGCTTGCATAGCCGACATGTTAGAGGAGACCCACACATACATATCCTGGACTGTAGGTTCAGTCTGATGGGAAGGTAGAGACTTAGCCCTACAAGGAGGGCACCTGGAAAATTCATAATTATCCTCCAGGGGAGTATTGCAGTCATGGCAAGAGAGGTGCTTGCGCTTGGCGGATCTTTTTGCCAAGCCTTCACGATCCCCTGAGCCCTCGGTCGACATATCTAGGTAAATATGAGAGGAGTGATTAGATAATGTAGCGGCAAGAAAAAATTGCGGCTAGCTAAAATATAATAAAAATACCCAAAGTTCTCAGCAAGAGACCAGGTAAGAGAGATAGGGAAACAGTAGTATCCGCAAGGATGCACTACTAAGACTCAAAAAGACAGGACTGTGGAAGTACCAACAGCTCTGCGCTCTAGGAGGCTGAATGGCAGCCTAGGGGGAGTTTAAATATCCTCCTGGCTGGCGCCAAAACAAGACTCCGCCCACAAGGCGGAGTTGCAGAAAGAGAAATCCTGTCTTACAAAAAACAGGAGGAAAAGGAACCCTATTAGTTAGAGGGTTATAGAAGAGGCTCCTCGCTCGGTTTCGCCGCATTATTGGCAAAAACGGCGCAAAAAAACGAGCCGGGAGCGAAAGAGAGAAACAGGAAGTGACGTCAGACGCCGCTGACGCACTTCCGGCCGGGGCCGCGATTGGAGTCGCGGCTCCGAGGATAGGAGCAGATGGGCGCAAACTAAGCCCAGAACTGCAAGTAAGAGAAACCCCCCCCCCTCCAACAGGAGTAAGGGGGTCACCATCTGTCCCACTGTCCGGGAGGACAGAAAAAAACACAATGAGGCAGAGGATGACCCTCTTACTTATACAGGGGGTTGTGGGTGTGTCTTACTGATTGTTTAATTAGGTTCAATAAAACTTCCATCTGTCCTACCAGTTCGCGGGGGGTGGAATACCCCATCTGTGCTACTGGTTAGGACGTAAGGGAATGAAGAATATCAATGTTTGTTGATTAGAGAGAGAAACAGCAAAAATTTTTTTTTTCAGAAGTGGGAGATCAGTGATAAGTGGAAATCATCTTTTACACATTGTAGTTCATCTTGGATCGCTTTAAAGTGGTTCGAAATCCTTAACGCAGGCCAACCAAACAAGACCGCGTGGCCTAATGGATAAGGCGTCTGACTTTGAATCAGAAGATTGAGGGTTCGAGTCCCTTGTGGTCGCATTTGGTTGACGTGTTCATTTCCTCTTTTAACGTTCGTAAGAATGTGCTCTCATGACTCCTAAAAGTAAAATGTCAGTTAGAGGCACGTGACCGTGTCTTAGGCCAAAAACACATTGTCAGAAGTGGGATTTGAACCCACGCCTCCATTTGGAGACCAGAACACCCAAGTATGGGGAAGAAACTACTCTTGAGTCTGGCGCCTTAGACCACTCGGCCATCCTGACAAACACAGCTTCCTTACCTTTTCCTCTTCCCCCTTGGGAACACTAAAAATGTTAAATATACTTTTGTTATAGTCGGAGGATGAAGAATATCAATGTTTGTTGATTAGAGAGAGAAACAGCAATCTTTTTTTTTTCAGAGTTGGGAGATCAGTGATAAATGGAAATCATCTTTTACACATTGTAGTTCATCTTGGATCGCTTTAAAGTGGTTCGAAATCCTAAACGCAGGCCAACCAAACAAGACCGCGTGGCCTAATGGATAAGGCGTCTGACTTCGGATCAGAAGATTGAGTGTTCGAGTCCCTTTGTGGTCGCAGTTTCACTTGGTTGATGTGTTCATCTCCTTTTAACGTTCGTAAGAATGTGCTCTCATGACTCCTAAAAGTAAAATATCAGTTAGAGGCACGTGACCGTGTCTTAGGCCAAAAACGCATTGTCAGAAGTGGGATTTGAACCCACGCCTCCATCTGGAGACCAAAACACCCAAGTATGGGGAAGAAACTACTCTTGAGTCTGGCGCCTTAGACCACTCGGCCATCCTGACAAACACAGCTACCGTATCTTTTCCTCTTCCCCCTTGGGAACACTAAAAATGTTAAATATCCCTTTGTTATTGTCGGAGAATGAAGAATATCAATGTTTGTTGATTAGAGAGAGAAACAGCAATCTTTTTTTTTTCAGAAGTGGGAGATCAGTGATAAGTGGAAATCATCTTTTACACATTGTAGTTCATCTTGGATCGCTTTAAAGTGGTTCGAAATCCTTAACGCAGGCCAACCAAACAAGACCGCGTGGCCTAATGGATAAGGCGTCTGACTTTGAATCAGAAGATTGAGGGTTCGAGTCCCTTGTGGTCGCATTCGGTTGATGTGTTCATTTCCTCTTTTAACGTTCGTAAGAATGTGCTCTCATGACTCCTAAAAGTAGAATATCAGTTAGAGGCACGTGACCGTGTCTTAGGCCAAAAACACATTGTCAGAAGTGGGATTTGAACCCACGCCTCCATCTGGAGACCAGAACACCCAAGTATGGGGAAGAAACTACTCTTGAGTCTGGCGCCTTAGACCACTCGGCCATCCTGACAAACACAGCTACCATACTCTTTCCTCTTCCCCCTTGGGAACACTAAAAATGTTAAATATCCCTTTGTTATTGTCGGAGAATGAAGAATATCAATGTTTGTTGATTAGAGAGAGAAACAGCAATCTTTTTTTTTTTCAGAAGTGGGAGATCAGTGATAAGTGGAAATCATCTTTTACACATTGTAATTAATCTTGGATAGTTTTAAAGTAGTTCGGAATCCTTAACACTGGCCAACCAGTCAGGACCGTGTGGCCTAATGGATAAGGCGTCTGACTTCGGATCAGAAGATTGAGGGTTCGAGTCCCTTCGTGGTCGCAGTGGCACTTGGTTGACGTGTTCATCTCCTTTTAACGTTCGTAAGAATGTGCTCTCATGACTCCTAAAAGTAAAATATCAGTTAGAGGCACGTGACCGTGTCTTAGGCCAAAAACACATTGTCAGAAGTGGGATTTGAACCCACGCCTCCAACTGGAGACCAGAACACCCAAGTATGAGGAAGAAACTACTCTTGAGTCTGGCGCCTTAGACCACTCGGCCATCCTGACAAACACAGCTTCCTTTCCTTTTCCTTTTCCTCTTCCCCCTTGGGAACACTATAAATGTTAAATATCCCTTTGTTATAGTCGGAGGATGAAGAATATCAATGTTTGTTGATTAGAGAGAGAAACAGCAATCTCTTTTTTTTTCAGAAGTGGGAGATCAGTGATAAGTGGAAATCATCTTTTACACATTGTAGTTCATCTTGGATCGCTTTAAAGTGGTTCGAAATCCTTAACGCAGGCCAACCAAACAAGACCGCGTGGCCTAATGGATAAGGTGTCTGACTTCGAATCAGAAGATTGAGGGTTCGAGTCCCTTCGTGGTCGCATTTGGTTGACGTGTTCATTTCCTCTTTTAACGTTCGTAAGAATGTGCTCTCATGACTCCTAAAAGTAGAATATCAGTTAGAGGCACGTGACCGTGTCTTAGGCCAAAAACGCATTGTCAGAAGTGGGATTTGATCCCACGCCTCCATCTGGAGACCAAAACACCAAAGTATGGGGAAGAAACTACTCTTGAGTCTGGCGCCTTAGACCACTCGGCCATCCTGACAAACACAGCTAGCGTATCTTTTCCTCTTCCCCCTTGGAAACACTAAAAATGTTAAATATCCCTTTGTTATTGTCGGAGAATGAAGAATATCAATGTTTGTTGATTAGAGAGAGAAACAGCAATCTCTTTTTTTCTTCAGAAGTGGGAGATCAGTGATAAGTGGAAATCATCTTTTACACATTGTAGTTCATCTTGGATCGCTTTAAAGTGGTTCGAAATCCTTAACGCAGGCCAACCAAACAAGACCGTGTGGCCTAATGGATAAGGTGTCTGACTTCGAATCAGAAGATTGAGGGTTCGAGTCCCTTCGTGGTCGCATTTGGTTGACGTGTTCATTTCCTCTTCTAACGTTCGTAAGAATGTGCTCTCATGACTCCTAAAAGTAGAATATCAGTTAGAGGCACGTGACTGTGTCTTAGGCCAAAAACGCATTGTCAGAAGTGGGATTTGAACCCACGCCTCCATCTGAAGACCAGAACACCCAAGTATGGGGAAGAAACTACTCTTGAGTCTGGCGCCTTAGACCACTCGGCCATCCTGACAAACACAGCCACCGTTCCTTTTCCTCTTCCCCCTTGGGAACACTAAAAATGTTAAATATCCCTTTGTTATTGTCGGAGAATGAAGAATATCAATGTTTGTTGATTAGAGAGAGAAACAGCAATCTTTTTTTTTTTCAGAAGTGGGAGATCAGTGATAAGTGGAAATCATCTTTTACACATTGTAATTAATCTTGGATAGTTTTAAAGTAGTTCGGAATCCTTAACATGAGCCAACCAGTCAGGACCGTGTGGCCTAATGGATAAGGTGTCTGACTTCGGGTCAGAAGATTGAGGGTTTGAGTCCCTTCGTGGTCGCAGTGGCACTTGGTTGACGTGTTCATCTCCTTTTAACGTTCGTAAGAATGTGCTCTCATGACTCCTAAAAGTAAAATATCAGTTAGAGGCACGTGACCGTGTCTTAGGCCAAAAACGCATTGTCAGAAGTGGGATTTGAACCCAAGCCTCCATCTGGAGACCAGAACACCCAAGTATGGGGAAGAAACTACTCTTGAGTTTGGCACCTTAGACCACTCGGCCATCCTGACTAACACAGCTACCGTATCTTTTCCTCCTCCCCCTTGGGAACACTAAAAATTTTAAATATCCCTTTGTTATTGTCGGAGGATGAGGAATATCAATGTTTGTTGATTAGGGAGAGAAACAGCAATCTTTTTTTTTTTTTCAGAAGTGGGAGATCAGTGATAAGTGGAAATCATCTTTTACACATTGTAATTAATCTTGGATAGTTTTAAAGTAGTTCGGAATCCTTAACACGGGCCAACCAGTCAGGACCGTGTGGCCTAATGGATAAGGCGTCTGACTTCGGATCAGAAGATTGAGGGTTCGAGTCCCTTCGTGGTCGCAGTGGCACTTGGTTGACGTGTTCATCTCCTTTTAACGTTCGTAAGAATGTGCTCTCATGACTCCTAAAAGTAAAATATCAGTTAGAGGCACGTGACCGTGTCTTAGGCCAAAAACACATTGTCAGAAGTGGGATTTGAACCCACGCCTCCATCTGGAGACCAGAACACCCAAGTATGGGGAAGAAACTACTCTTGAGTCTGGCACCTTAGACCACTCGGCCATCCTGACAAACACAGCTTCCTTACCTTTTCCTCTTCCCCCTTGGGAACACTATAAATGTTAAATATCCCTTTGTTATAGTCGGAGGATGAAGAATATCAATGTTTGTTGATTAGAGAGAGAAACAGCAATCTCTTTTTTTTTCAGAAGTGGGAGATCAGTGATAAGTGGAAATCATCTTTTACACATTGTAGTTCATCTTGGATCGCTTTAAAGTGGTTCGAAATCCTTAACGCAGGCCAACCAAACAAGACCGCGTGGCCTAATGGATAAGGCGTCTGACTTCGAATCAGAAGATTGAGAGTTCGAGTCCCTTCGTGGTTGCGTTTGGTTGACGTGTTCATCTCCTTTTAACGTTCGTAAGAATGTGCTCTCATGACTCCTAAAAGTAGAATATCAGTTAGAGGCACGTGACCGTGTCTTAGGCCAAAAACACATTGTCAGAAGTGGGATTTGAACCCACGCCTCCATCTGGAGACCAGAACACCCAAGTATGGGGAAGAAACTACTCTTGAGTCTGGCGCCTTAGACCACTCGGCCATCCTGACAAACACAGCTTCCTTACCTTTTCCTCTTCCCCCTTGGGAACACTAAAAATGTTAAATATACCTTTGTTATAGTCGGAGGATGAAGAATATCAATGTTTGTTGATTAGAGAGAGAAACAGCAATCTTTTTTTTTTCAGAGTTCTGAGATCAGTGATAAATGGAAATCATCTTTTACACATTGTAGTTCATCTTGGATCGCTTTAAAGTGGTTCGAAATCCTAAACGCAGGCCAACCAAACAAGACCGCGTGGCCTAATGGATAAGGCGTCTGACTTCGGATCAGAAGATTGAGGGTTCGAGTCCCTTCGTGGTCACAGTTTCACTTGGTTGATGTGTTCATCTCCTTTTAACGTTCGTAAGAATGTGCTCTCATGACTCCTAAAAGTAAAATATCAGTTAGAGGCACGTGACCGTGTCTTAGGCCAAAAACACATTGTCAGAAGTGGGATTTGAACCCACGCCTCCATCTGGAGACCAAAACACCCAAGTATGGGGAAGAAACTACTCTTGAGTCTGGCACCTTAGACCACTCGGCCATCCTGACAAACACAGCTACCGTATCTTTTCCTCTTCCCCCTTGGGAACACTAAAAATGTTAAATATCCCTTTGTTATTGTCGGAGAATGAAGAATATCAATGTTTGTTGATTAGAGAGAGAAACAGCAATCTTTTTTTTTTTCAGAAGTGGGAGATCAGTGATAAGTGGAAATCATCTTTTACACATTGTAATTAATCTTGGATAGTTTTAAAGTAGTTCGGAATCCTTAACACTGGCCAACCAGTCAGGACCGTGTGGCCTAATGGATAAGGCGTCTGACTTCGGATCAGAAGATTGAGGGTTCGAGTCCGTTCGTGGTCGCAGTGGCACTTGGTTGACATGTTCATCTCCTTTTAACGTTCGTAAGAATGTGCTCTCATGACTCCTAAAAGTAAAATATCAGTTAGAGGCACGTGACCGTGTCTTAGGCCAAAAACACATTGTCAGAAGTGGGATTTGAACCCACGCCTCCATCTGGAGACCAGAACACCCAAGTATGGGGAAGAAACTACTCTTGAGTCTGGCGCCTTAGACCACTCGGCCATCCTGACAAACACAGCTTCCTTTCCTTTTCCTCTTCCCCCTTGGGAACACTATAAATGTTAAATATCCCTTTGTTATAGTCGGAGGATGAAGAATATCAATGTTTGTTGATTAGAGAGAGAAACAGCAATCTCTTTTTTTTTCAGAAGTGGGAGATCAGTGATAAGTGGAAATCATCTTTTACACATTGTAGTTCATCTTGGATCGCTTTAAAGTGGTTCGAAATCCTTAACACAGGCCAACCAAACAAGACCGCGTGGCCTAATGGATAAGGTGTCTGACTTCGAATCAGAAGATTGAGGGTTCGAGTCCCTTCGTGGTCGCATTTGGTTGACGTGTTCATTTCCTCTTTTAACGTTCGTAAGAATGTGCTCTCATGACTCCTAAAAGTAGAATATCAGTTAGAGGCACGTGACCGTGTCTTAGGCCAAAAACGCATTGTCAGAAGTGGGATTTGAACCCACGCCTCCATCTGGAGACCAGAACACCCAAGTATGGGGAAGAAACTACTCTTGAGTCTGGCGCCTTAGACCACTCGGCCATCCTGACAAACACAGCTACCGTACCATTTCCTCTTCCCCCTTGGGAACACTAAAAATGTTAAATATCCCTTTGTTATTGTCGGAGAATGAAGAATATCAATGTTTGTTGATTAGAGAGAGAAACAGCAATCTTTGTTTTTTTTCAGAAGTGGGAGATCAGTGATAAGTGGAAATCATCTTTTACACATTGTAGTTCATCTTGGATCGCTTTAATGTG
>NC_079197.1:151844551-151862051 GCF_029499605.1 Hyla sarda
TCCCTTGTGGTCGCATTTGGTTGACGTGTTCATTTCCTCTTTTAACGTTCGTAAGAATGTGCTCTCATGACTCCTAAAAGTAGAATATCAGTTAGAGGCACGTGACCGTGTCTTAGGCCAAAAACACATTGTCAGAAGTGGGATTTGAACCCACGCCTCCATCTGGAGACCAGAACACCCAAGTATGGGGAAGAAACTACTCTTGAGTCTGGCGCCTTAGACCACTCGGCCATCCTGACAAACACAGCTACCATACCCTTTCCTCTTCCCCCTTGGGAACACTAAAAATGTTAAATATCCCTTTGTTATTGTCGGAGAATGAAGAATATCAATGTTTGTTGATTAGAGAGAGAAACAGCAATCTTCTTTTTTTTTCAGAAGTGGGAGATCAGTGATAAGTGGAAATCATCTTTTACACATTGTAATTAATCTTGGATAGTTTTAAAGTAGTTCGGAATCCTTAACACTGGCCAACCAGTCAGGACCGTGTGGCCTAATGGATAAGGCGTCTGACTTCGGATCAGAAGATTGAGGGTTCGAGTCCCTTCGTGGTCGCAGTTTCACTTGGTTGATGTGTTCATCTCTTTTTAACGTTCGTAAGAATGTGCTCTCATGACTCCTAAAAGTAAAATGTCAGTTAGAGGCACGTGACCGTGTCTTAGGCCAAAAGCACATTGTCAGAAGTGGGATTTGAACCCACGCCTCCATCTGGAGACCAGAACACCCAAGTATGGGGAAGAAACTACTCTTGAGTCTGGCGCCTTAGACCACTCGGCCATCCTGACAAACACAGATTCCTTACCTTTTCCTCTTCCCCCTTGGGAACACTAAAAATGTTTAATATACCTTTGTTATAGTCGGAGGATGAAGAATATCAATGTTTGTTGATTAGAGAGAGAAACAGCAATCTTTTTTTTTTCAGAGTTGGGAGATCAGTGATAAATGGAAATCATCTTTTACACATTGTAGTTCATCTTGGATCGCTTTAAAGTGGTTCGAAATCCTAAACGCAGGCCAACCAAACAAGACCGCGTGGCCTAATGGATAAGGCGTCTGACTTCGGATCAGAAGATTGAGGGTTCGAGTCCCTTCGTGGTCGCAGTTTCACTTGGTTGATGTGTTCATCTCCTTTTAACGTTCGTAAGAATGTGCTCTCATGACTCCTAAAAGTAAAATATCAGTTAGAGGCACGTGACCGTGTCTTAGGCCAAAAACGCATTGTCAGAAGTGGGATTTGAACCCACGCCTCCATCTGGAGACCAAAACACCCAAGTATGGGGAAGAAACTACTCTTGAGTCTGGCGCCTTAGACCACTCGGCCATCCTGACAAACACAGCTACCGTATCTTTTCCTCTTCCCCCTTGGGAACACTAAAAATGTTAAATATCCCTTTGTTATTGTCGGAGAATGAAGAATATCAATGTTTGTTGATTAGAGAGAGAAACAGCAATCTTTTTTTTTTTCAGAAGTGGGAGATCAGTGATAAGTGGAAATCATCTTTTACACATTGTAGTTCATCTTGGATCGCTTTAAAGTGGTTCGAAATCCTTAACGCAGGCCAACCAAACAAGACCGCGTGGCCTAATGGATAAGGCGTCTGACTTCGAATCAGAAGATTGAGGGTTGGAGTCCCTTGTGGTCGCATTTGGTTGACGTGTTCATTTCCTCTTTTAACGTTCGTAAGAATGTGCTCTCATGACTCCTAAAAGTAGAATATCAGTTAGAGGCACGTGACCGTGTCTTAGGCCAAAAACACATTGTCAGAAGTGGGATTTGAACCCACGCCTCCATCTGGAGACCAGAACACCCAAGTATGGGGAAGAAACTACTCTTGAGTCTGGCGCCTTAGACCACTCGGCCATCCTGACAAACACAGCTACCATACCCTTTCCTCTTCCCCCTTGGGAACACTAAAAATGTTAAATATCCCTTTGTTATTGTCGGAGAATGAAGAATATCAATGTTTGTTGATTAGAGAGAGAAACAGCAATCTTTTTTTTTTTCAGAAGTGGGAGATCAGTGATAAGTGGAAATCATCTTTTACACATTGTAATTAATCTTGGATAGTTTTAAAGTAGTTCGGAATCCTTAACACTGGCCAACCAGTCAGGACCGTGTGGCCTAATGGATAAGGTGTCTGACTTCGGATCAGAAGATTGAGGGTTCGAGTCCCTTCGTGGTAGCAGTGGCACTTGGTTGACGTGTTCATCTCCTTTTAACGTTCGTAAGAATGTGCTCTCATGACTCCTAAAAGTAAAATATCAGTTAGAGGCACGTGACCGTGTCTTAGGCCAAAAACACATTGTCAGAAGTGGGATTTGAACCCACGCCTCCATCTGGAGACCAGAACACCCAAGTATGGGGAAGAAACTACTCTTGAGTCTGGCGCCTTAGACCACTCGGCCATCCTGACAAACACAGCTTCCTTTCCTTTTCCTCTTCCCCCTTGGGAACACTATAAATGTTAAATATCCCTTTGTTATAGTCGGAGGATGAAGAATATCAATGTTTGTTGATTAGAGAGAGAAACAGCAATCTCTTTTTTTTTCAGAAGTGGGAGATCAGTGATAAGTGGAAATCATCTTTTACACATTGTAGTTCATCTTGGATCGCTTTAAAGTGGTTCGAAATCCTTAACGCAGGCCAACCAAACAAGACCGCGTGGCCTAATGGATAAGGTGTCTGACTTCAAATCAGAAGATTGAGGGTTCGAGTCCCTTCGTGGTCGCATTTGGTTGACGTGTTCATTTCCTCTTTTAACGTTAGTAAGAATGTGCTCTCATGACTCCTAAAAGTAGAATATCAGTTAGAGGCACGTGACCGTGTCTTAGGCCAAAAACGCATTGTCAGAAGTGGGATTTGAACCCACGCCTCCATCTGGAGACCAGAACACCCAAGTATGGGGAAGAAACTACTCTTGAGTCTGGCGCCTTAGACCACTCGGCCATCCTGACAAACACAGCTACCGTACCATTTCCTCTTCCCCCTTGGGAACACTAAAAATGTTAAATATCCCTTTGTTATTGTCGGAGAATGAAGAATATCAATGTTTGTTGATTAGAGAGAGAAACAGCAATCTTTTTTTTTTTCAGAAGTGGGAGATCAGTGATAAGTGGAAATCATCTTTTACACATTGTAGTTCATCTTGGATCGCTTTAAAGTGGTTCGAAATCCTTAACGCAGGCCAACCAAACAAGACCGCGTGGCCTGATGGATAAGGCGTCTGACTTCGAATCAGAAGATTGAGGGTTCGAGTCCCTTGTGGTCGCATTTGGTTGACGTGTTCATTTCCTCTTTTAACGTTCGTAAGAATGTGCTCTCATGACTCCTAAAAGTAAAATGTCAGTTAGAGGCACGTGACCGTGTCTTAAGCCAAAAACGCATTGTCAGAAGTGGGATTTGAACCCACGCCTCCATCTGGAGACCAGAACACCCAAGTATGGGGAAGAAACTACTCTTGAGTCTGGCGCCTTAGACCACTTGGCCATCCTGACAAACACAGCTTCCTTACCTTTTCCTCTTCCCCCTTGGGAACACTAAAAATGTTAAATATCCCTTTGTTATTGTCGGAGAATGAAGAATATCAATGTTTGTTGATTAGAGAGAGAAACAGCAATCTTTTTTTTTTTCAGAAGTGGGAGATCAGTGATAAGTGGAAATCATCTTTTACACATTGTAATTAATCTTGGATAGTTTTAAAGTAGTTCGGAATCCTTAACATGAGCCAACCAGTCAGGACCGTGTGGCCTAATGGATAAGGCGTCTGACTTCGGATCAGAAGATTGAGGGTTTGAGTCCCTTCGTGGTCGCAGTGGCACTTGGTTTACGTGTTCATCTCCTTTTAACGTTCGTAAGAATGTGCTCTCATGACTCCTAAAAGTAAAATATCAGTTAGAGGCACGTGACCGTGTCTTAGGCCAAAAACGCATTGTCAGAAGTGGGATTTGAACCCACGCCTCCATCTGGAGACCAGAACACCCAAGTATGGGGAAGAAACTACTCTTGAGTTTGGCACCTTAGACCACTCGGCCATCCTGACTAACACAGCTACCGTATCTTTTCCTCTTCCCCCTTGGGAACACTAAAAATTTTAAATATCCCTTTGTTATTGTCGGAGAATGAGGAATATCAATGTTTGTTGATTAGAGAGAGAAACAGCAATCTTTTTTTTTTTCAGAAGTGGGAGATCAGTGATAAGTGGAAATCATCTTTTACACATTGTAATTAATCTTGGATAGTTTTAAAGTAGTTCGGAATCCTTAACACGGGCCAACCAGTCAGGACCGTGTGGCCTAATGGATAAGGCGTCTGACTTCGGATCAGAAGATTAAGGGTTCGAGTCCCTTCGTGGTCGCATTTGGTTGACGTGTTCATCTCCTTTTAACGTTCGTAAGAATGTGCTCTCATGACTCCTAAAAGTAAAATGTCAGTTAGAGGCACGTGACCGTGTCTTAGGCCAAAAACGCATTGTCAGAAGTGGGATTTGAACCCACGCCTCCATCTGGAGACCAGAACACCCAAGTATGGGGAAGAAACTACTCTTGAGTCTGGCGCCTTAGACCACTCGGCCATCCTGACAAACACAGCTTCCTTACCTTTTCCTCTTCCCCCTTGGGAACACTAAAAATGTTAAATATACCTTTGTTATAGTCGGAGGATGAAGAATATCAATGTTTGTTGATTAGAGAGAGAAACAGCAATCTTTTTTTTTTTCAGAGTTGGGAGATCAGTGATAAATGGAAATCATCTTTTACACATTGTAGTTCATCTTGGATCGCTTTAAAGTGGTTCGAAATCCTAAACGCAGGCCAACCAAACAAGACCGCGTGGCCTAATGGATAAGGCGTCTGACTTCGGATCAGAAGATTGAGGGTTCGAGTCCCTTCGTGGTCGCATTTGGTTGACTTGTTCATTTCCTCTTTTAACGTTCGTAAGAATGTGCTCTCATGACTCCTAAAAGTAGAATATCAGTTAGAGGCACGTGACCGTGTCTTAGGCCAAAAGCACATTGTCAGAAGTGGGATTTGAACCCACGCCTCCATCTGAAGACCAGAACACCCAAGTATGGGGAAGAAACTACTCTTGAGTCTGGCGCCTTAGACCACTCGGCCATCCTCACAAACACAGCCACTATACCTTTTCCTCTTCCCCCTTGGGAACACTAAAAATGTTAAATATCCCTTTGTTATTGTCGGAGAATGAAGAATATCAATGTTTGTTGATTAGAGAGAGAAACAGCAATCTTTTTTTTTTCAGAAGTGGGAGATCAGTGATAAGTGGAAATCATCTTTTACACATTGTAATTAATCTTGGATAGTGTTAAAGTAGTTCGGAATCCTTAACATGAGCCAACCAGTCAGGACCGTGTGGCCTAATGGATAATGCGTCTGACTTCGGATCAGAAGATTGAGGGTTTGAGTCCCTTCGTGGTCGCAGTTGCACTTGGTTGACGTGTTCATCTCCTTTTAACGTTCGTAAGAATGTGCTCTCATGACTCCTAAAAGTAAAATATCAGTTAGAGGCACGTGACCGTGTCTTAGGCCAAAAACGCATTGTCAGAAGTGGGATTTGAACCCACGCCTCCATCTGGAGACCAGAACACCCAAGTATGGGGAAGAAACTACTCTTGAGTTTGGCACCTTAGACCACTCGGCCATCCTGACTACCACAGCTACTGTATCTTTTCCTCTTCCCCCTTGGGAACACTAAAAATTTTAAATATCCCTTTGTTATTGTCGGAGAATGAGGAATATCAATGTTTGTTGATTAGAGAGAGAAACAGCAATCTTTTTTTTTTTTCAGAAGTGGGAGATCAGTGATAAGTGGAAATCATCTTTTACACATTGTAATTAATCTTGGATAGTTTTAAAGTAGTTCGGAATCCTTAACACGGGCCAACCAGTCAGGACCGTGTGGCCTAATGGATAAGGCGTCTGACTTCGGATCAGAAGATTGAGGGTTCGAGTCCCTTCGTGGTCGCAGTGGCACTTGGTTGACGTGTTCATCTCCTTTTAACGTTCGTAAGAATGTGCTCTCATGACTCCTAAAAGTAAAATATCAGTTAGAGGCACGTGACCGTGTCTTAGGCCAAAAACACATTGTCAGAAGTGGGATTTGAACCCACGCCTCCATCTGGAGACCAGAACACCCAAGTATGGGGAAGAAACTACTCTTGAGTCTGGCGCCTTAGACCACTCGGCCATCCTGACAAACACAGCTTCCTTACCTTTTCCTCTTCCCCCTTGGGAACACTATAAATGTTAAATATCCCTTTGTTATAGTCGGAGGATGAAGAATATCAATGTTTGTTGATTAGAGAGAGAAACAGCAATCTCTTTTTTTTTCAGAAGTGGGAGATCAGTGATAAGTGGAAATCATCTTTTACACATTGTAGTTCATCTTGGATCGCTTTAAAGTGGTTCGAAATCCTTAACGCAGGCCAACCAAACAAGACCGCATGGCCTAATGGATAAGGCGTCTGACTTCGAATCAGAAGATTGAGGGTTCGAGTCCCTTCGTGGTCGCAGTTTCACTTGGTTGATGTGTTCATCTCCTTTTAACGTTCGTAAGAATGTGCTCTCATGACTCCTAAAAGTAAAATATCAGTTAGAGGCACGTGACCGTGTCTTAGGCCAAAAACGCATTGTCAGAAGTGGGATTTGAACCCACGCCTCCATCTGGAGACCAAAACACCCAAGTATGGGGAAGAAACTACTCTTGAGTCTGGCGCCTTAGACCACTCGGCCATCTTGACAAACACAGCTACTGTATCTTTTCCTCTTCCCCCTTGGGAACACTAAAAATGTTAAATATCCCTTTGTTATTGTCGGAGAATGAAGAATATCAATGTTTGTTGATTAGAGAGAGAAACAGCAATCTTTTTTTTTTTCAGAAGTGGGAGATCAGTGATAAGTGGAAATCATCTTTTACACATTGTAGTTCATCTTGGATCGCTTTAAAGTGGTTCCTTAACGCAGGCCAACCAAACAAGACCGCGTGGCCTAATGGATAAGGCGTCTGACTTCGAATCAGAAGATTGAGGGTTCGAGTCCCTTGTGGTCGCATTTGGTTGACGTGTTCATTTCCTCTTTTAACGTTCGTAAGAATGTGCTCTCATGACTCCTAAAAGTAAAATGTCAGTTAGAGGCACGTGACCGTGTCTTAGGCCAAAAACGCATTGTCAGAAGTGGGATTTGAACCCACGCCTCCATCTGGAGACCAGAACACCCAAGTATGGGGAAGAAACTACTACTTGAGTCTGGCGCCTTAGACCACTTGGCCATCCTGACAAACACAGCTTCCTTACCTTTTCCTCTTCCCCCTTGGGAACACTAAAAATGTTAAATATCCCTTTGTTATTGTCGGAGAATGAAGAATATCAATGTTTGTTGATTAGAGAGAGAAACAGCAATCTTTTTTTTTTTCAGAAGTGGGAGATCAGTGATAAGTGGAAATCATCTTTTACACATTGTAATTAATCTTGGATAGTTTTAAAGTAGTTCGGAATCCTTAACATGAGCCAACCAGTCAGGACCGTGTGGCCTAATGGATAAGGCGTCTGACTTCGGATCAGAAGATTGAGGGTTTGAGTCCCTTCGTGGTCGCAGTGGCACTTGGTTTACGTGTTCATCTCCTTTTAACGTTCGTAAGAATGTGCTCTCATGACTCCTAAAAGTAAAATATCAGTTAGAGGCACGTGACCGTGTCTTAGGCCAAAAACGCATTGTCAGAAGTGGGATTTGAACCCACGCCTCCATCTGGAGACCAGAACACCCAAGTATGGGGAAGAAACTACTCTTGAGTTTGGCACCTTAGACCACTCGGCCATCCTGACTAACACAGCTACCGTATCTTTTCCTCTTCCCCCTTGGGAACACTAAAAATTTTAAATATCCCTTTGTTATTGTCGGAGAATGAGGAATATCAATGTTTGTTGATTAGAGAGAGAAACAGCAATCTTTTTTTTTTTTCAGAAGTGGGAGATCAGTGATAAGTGGAAATCATCTTTTACACATTGTAATTAATCTTGGATAGTTTTAAAGTAGTTCGGAATCCTTAACACGGGCCAACCAGTCAGGACCGTGTGGCTTAATGGATAAGGTGTCTGACTTCGGATCAGAAGATTGAGGGTTCGAGTCCCTTCGTGGTCGCATTTGGTTGACGTGTTCATCTCCTTTTAACGTTCGTAAGAATGTGCTCTCATGACTCCTAAAAGTAAAATGTCAGTTAGAGGCACGTGACCGTGTCTTAGGCCAAAAACGCATTGTCAGAAGTGGGATTTGAACCCACGCCTCCATCTGGAGACCAGAACACCCAAGTATGGGGAAGAAACTACTCTTGAGTGTGGCGCCTTAGACCACTCGGCCATCCTGACAAACACAGCTTCCTTACCTTTTCCTCTTCCCCCTTGGGAACACTAAAAATGTTAAATATACCTTTGTTATAGTCGGAGGATGAAGAATATCAATGTTTGTTGATTAGAGAGAGAAACAGCAATCTTTTTTTTTTTCAGAGTTGGGAGATCAGTGATAAATGGAAATCATCTTTTACACATTGTAGTTCATCTTGGATCGCTTTAAAGTGGTTCGAAATCCTAAACGCAGGCCAACCAAACAAGACCGCGTGGCCTAATGGATAAGGCGTCTGACTTCGGATCAGAAGATTGAGGGTTCGAGTCCCTTTGTGGTCGCATTTGGTTGACTTGTTCATTTCCTCTTTTAACGTTCGTAAGAATGTGCTCTCATGACTCCTAAAAGTAGAATATCAGTTAGAGGCACGTGACCGTGTCTTAGGCCAAAAACGCATTGTCAGAAGTGGGATTTGAACCCACGCCTCCATCTGGAGACCAGAACACCCAAGTATGGGGAAGAAACTACTCTTGAGTCTGGCGCCTTAGACCACTCGGCCATCCTGACAAACACAGATTCCTTACCTTTTCCTCTTCCCCCTTGGGAACACTTTGGTTGACGTGTTCATCTCCTTTTAACGTTCGTAAGAATGTGCTCTCATGACTCCTAAAAGTAAAATGTCAGTTAGAGGCACGTGACCGTGTCTTAGGCCAAAAACGCATTGTCAGAAGTGGGATTTGAACCCACGCCTCCATCTGGAGACCAGAACACCCAAGTATGGGGAAGAAACTACTCTTGAGTCTGGCGCCTTAGACCACTCGGCCATACTGACAAACACAGCTTCCTTACCTTTTCCTCTTCCCCCTTGGGAACACTAAAAATGTTAAATATACCTTTGTTATAGTCGGAGGATGAAGAATATCAATGTTTGTTGATTAGAGAGAGAAACAGCAATCTTTTTTTTTTTCAGAGTTGGGAGATCAGTGATAAATGGAAATCATCTTTTACACATTGTAGTTCATCTTGGATCGCTTTAAAGTGGTTCGAAATCCTAAACGCAGGCCAACCAAACAAGACCGCATGGCCTAATGGATAAGGCGTCTGACTTCGGATCAGAAGCTTGAGGGTTCGAGTCCCTTCGTGGTCGCAGTTTCACTTGGTTGATGTGTTCATCTCCTTTTAACGTTCGTAAGAATGTGCTCTCATGACTCCTAAAAGTAAAATATCAGTTAGAGGCACGTGACCGTGTCTTAGGCCAAAAACGCATTGTCAGAAGTGGGATTTGAACCCACGCCTCCATCTGGAGACCAAAACACCCAAGTATGGGGAAGAAACTACTCTTGAGTCTGGCGCCTTAGACCACTCGGCCATCTTGACAAACACAGCTACTGTATCTTTTCCTCTTCCCCCTTGGGAACACTAAAAATGTTAAATATCCCTTTGTTATTGTCGGAGAATGAAGAATATCAATGTTTGTTGATTAGAGAGAGAAACAGCAATCTTTTTTTTTTTCAGAAGTGGGAGATCAGTGATAAGTGGAAATCATCTTTTACACATTGTAGTTCATCTTGGATCGCTTTAAAGTGGTTCCTTAACGCAGGCCAACCAAACAAGACCGCGTGGCCTAATGGATAAGGCGTCTGACTTCGAATCAGAAGATTGAGGGTTCGAGTCCCTTGTGGTCGCATTTGGTTGACGTGTTCATTTCCTCTTTTAACGTTCGTAAGAATGTGCTCTCATGACTCCTAAAAGTAAAATGTCAGTTAGAGGCACGTGACCGTGTCTTAGGCCAAAAACGCATTGTCAGAAGTGGGATTTGAACCCACGCCTCCATCTGGAGACCAGAACACCCAAGTATGGGGAAGAAACTACTCTTGAGTCTGGCGCCTTAGACCACTTGGCCATCCTGACAAACACAGCTTCCTTACCTTTTCCTCTTCCCCCTTGGGAACACTAAAAATGTTAAATATCCCTTTGTTATTGTCGGAGAATGAAGAATATCAATGTTTGTTGATTAGAGAGAGAAACAGCAATCTTTTTTTTTTTCAGAAGTGGGAGATCAGTGATAAGTGGAAATCATCTTTTACACATTGTAATTAATCTTGGATAGTTTTAAAGTAGTTCGGAATCCTTAACATGAGCCAACCAGTCAGGACCGTGTGGCCTAATGGATAAGGCGTCTGACTTCGGATCAGAAGATTGAGGGTTTGAGTCCCTTCGTGGTCGCAGTGGCACTTGGTTTACGTGTTCATCTCCTTTTAACGTTCGTAAGAATGTGCTCTCATGACTCCTAAAAGTAAAATATCAGTTAGAGGCACGTGACCGTGTCTTAGGCCAAAAACGCATTGTCAGAAGTGGGATTTGAACCCACGCCTCCATCTGGAGACCAGAACACCCAAGTATGGGGAAGAAACTACTCTTGAGTCTGGCGCCTTAGACCACTCGGCCATCCTGACAAACACAGATTCCTTACCTTTTCCTCTTCCCCCTTGGGAACACTAAAAATGTTTAATATACCTTTGTTATAGTCGGAGGATGAAGAATATCAATGTTTGTTGATTAGAGAGAGAAACAGCAATCTTTTTTTTTTCAGAGTTGGGAGATCAGTGATAAATGGAAATCATCTTTTACACATTGTAGTTCATCTTGGATCGCTTTAAAGTGGTTCGAAATCCTAAACGCAGGCCAACCAAACAAGACCGCGTGGCCTAATGGATAAGGCGTCTGACTTCGGATCAGAAGATTGAGGGTTCGAGTCCCTTCGTGGTCGCAGTTTCACTTGGTTGATGTGTTCATCTCCTTTTAACGTTCGTAAGAATGTGCTCTCATGACTCCTAAAAGTAAAATATCAGTTAGAGGCACGTGACCGTGTCTTAGGCCAAAAACGCATTGTCAGAAGTGGGATTTGAACCCACGCCTCCATCTGGAGACCAAAACACCAAAGTATGGGGAAGAAACTACTCTTGAGTCTGGCGCCTTAGACCACTCGGCAATCCTGACAAACACAGCTACCGTATCTTTTCCTCTTCCCCCTTGGGAACACTAAAAATGTTAAATATCCCTTTGTTATTGTCGGAGAATGAAGAATATCAATGTTTGTTGATTAGAGAGAGAAACAGCAATCTTTTTTTTTTTCAGAAGTGGGAGATCAGTGATAAGTGGAAATCATCTTTTACACATTGTAGTTCATCTTGGATCGCTTTAAAGTGGTTCGAAATCCTTAACGCAGGCCAACCAAACAAGACCGCGTGGCCTAATGGATAAGGCGTCTGACTTCGAATCAGAAGATTGAGGGTTGGAGTCCCTTGTGGTCGCATTTGGTTGACGTGTTCATTTCCTCTTTTAACGTTCGTAAGAATGTGCTCTCATGACTCCTAAAAGTAGAATATCAGTTAGAGGCACGTGACCGTGTCTTAGGCCAAAAACACATTGTCAGAAGTGGGATTTGAACCCACGCCTCCATCTGGAGACCAGAACACCCAAGTATGGGGAAGAAACTACTCTTGAGTCTGGCGCCTTAGACCACTCGGCCATCCTGACAAACACAGCTACCATACCCTTTCCTCTTCCCCCTTGGGAACACTAAAAATGTTAAATATCCCTTTGTTATTGTCGGAGAATGAAGAATATCAATGTTTGTTGATTAGAGAGAGAAACAGCAATCTTTTTTTTTTTCAGAAGTGGGAGATCAGTGATAAGTGGAAATCATCTTTTACACATTGTAATTAATCTTGGATAGTTTTAAAGTAGTTCGGAATCCTTAACACTGGCCAACCAGTCAGGACCGTGTGGCCTAATGGATAAGGTGTCTGACTTCGGATCAGAAGATTGAGGGTTCGAGTCCCTTCGTGGTAGCAGTGGCACTTTTTTGACGTGTTCATCTCCTTTTAACGTTCGTAAGAATGTGCTCTCATGACTCCTAAAAGTAAAATATCAGTTAGAGGCACGTGACCGTGTCTTAGGCCAAAAACACATTGTCAGAAGTGGGATTTGAACCCACGCCTCCATCTGGAGACCAGAACACCCAAGTATGGGGAAGAAACTACTCTTGAGTCTGGCGCCTTAGACCACTCGGCCATCCTGACAAACACAGCTTCCTTTCCTTTTCCTCTTCCCCCTTGGGAACACTATAAATGTTAAATATCCCTTTGTTATAGTCGGAGGATGAAGAATATCAATGTTTGTTGATTAGAGAGAGAAACAGCAATCTCTTTTTTTTTCAGAAGTGGGAGATCAGTGATAAGTGGAAATCATCTTTTACACATTGTAGTTCATCTTGGATCGCTTTAAAGTGGTTCGAAATCCTTAACGCAGGCCAACCAAACAAGACCGCGTGGCCTAATGGATAAGGTGTCTGACTTCAAATCAGAAGATTGAGGGTTCGAGTCCCTTCGTGGTCGCATTTGGTTGACGTGTTCATTTCCTCTTTTAACGTTAGTAAGAATGTGCTCTCATGACTCCTAAAAGTAGAATATCAGTTAGAGGCACGTGACCGTGTCTTAGGCCAAAAACGCATTGTCAGAAGTGGGATTTGAACCCACGCCTCCATCTGGAGACCAGAACACCCAAGTATGGGGAAGAAACTACTCTTGAGTCTGGCGCCTTAGACCACTCGGCCATCCTGACAAACACAGCTACCGTACCATTTCCTCTTCCCCCTTGGGAACACTAAAAATGTTAAATATCCCTTTGTTATTGTCGGAGAATGAAGAATATCAATGTTTGTTGATTAGAGAGAGAAACAGCAATCTTTTTTTTTTTCAGAAGTGGGAGATCAGTGATAAGTGGAAATCATCTTTTACACATTGTAGTTCATCTTGGATCGCTTTAAAGTGGTTCGAAATCCTTAACGCAGGCCAACCAAACAAGACCGCGTGGCCTGATGGATAAGGCGTCTGACTTCGAATCAGAAGATTGAGGGTTCGAGTCCCTTGTGGTCGCATTTGGTTGACGTGTTCATTTCCTCTTTTAACGTTCGTAAGAATGTGCTCTCATGACTCCTAAAAGTAAAATGTCAGTTAGAGGCACGTGACCGTGTCTTAAGCCAAAAACGCATTGTCAGAAGTGGGATTTGAACCCACGCCTCCATCTGGAGACCAGAACACCCAAGTATGGGGAAGAAACTACTCTTGAGTCTGGCGCCTTAGACCACTCGGCCATCCTGACAAACACAGCTACCATACCCTTTCCTCTTCCCCCTTGGGAACACTAAAAATGTTAAATATCCCTTTGTTATTGTCGGAGAATGAAGAATATCAATGTTTGTTGATTAGAGAGAGAAACAGCAATCTTTTTTTTTTTCAGAAGTGGGAGATCAGTGATAAGTGGAAATCATCTTTTACACATTGTAATTAATCTTGGATAGTTTTAAAGTAGTTCGGAATCCTTAACACTGGCCAACCAGTCAGGACCGTGTGGCCTAATGGATAAGGTGTCTGACTTCGGATCAGAAGATTGAGGGTTCGAGTCCCTTCGTGGTAGTAGTGGCACTTTTTTGACGTGTTCATCTCCTTTTAACGTTCGTAAGAATGTGCTCTCATGACTCCTAAAAGTAAAATATCAGTTAGAGGCACGTGACCGTGTCTTAGGCCAAAAACGCATTGTCAGAAGTGGGATTTGAACCCACGCCTCCATCTGGAGACCAGAACACCCAAGTATGGGGAAGAAACTACTCTTGAGTTTGGCACCTTAGACCACCCGGCCATCCTGACAAACACAGCTACCATACCCTTTCCTCTTCCCCCTTGGGAACACTAAAAATGTTAAATATCCCTTTGTTATTGTCGGAGAATGAAGAATATCAATGTTTGTTGATTAGAGAGAGAAACAGCAATCTTTTTTTTTTTCAGAAGTGGGAGATCAGTGATAAGTGGAAATCATCTTTTACACATTGTAATTAATCTTGGATAGTTTTAAAGTAGTTCGGAATCCTTAACACTGGCCAACCAGTCAGGACCGTGTGGCCTAATGGATAAGGTGTCTGACTTCGGATCAGAAGATTGAGGGTTCGAGTCCCTTCGTGGTAGCAGTGGCACTTTTTTGACGTGTTCATCTCCTTTTAACGTTCGTAAGAATGTGCTCTCATGACTCCTAAAAGTAAAATATCAGTTAGAGGCACGTGACCGTGTCTTAGGCCAAAAACACATTGTCAGAAGTGGGATTTGAACCCACGCCTCCATCTGGAGACCAGAACACCCAAGTATGGGGAAGAAACTACTCTTGAGTCTGGCGCCTTAGACCACTCGGCCATCCTGACAAACACAGCTTCCTTTCCTTTTCCTCTTCCCCCTTGGGAACACTATAAATGTTAAATATCCCTTTGTTATAGTCGGAGGATGAAGAATATCAATGTTTGTTGATTAGAGAGAGAAACAGCAATCTCTTTTTTTTTCAGAAGTGGGAGATCAGTGATAAGTGGAAATCATCTTTTACACATTGTAGTTCATCTTGGATCGCTTTAAAGTGGTTCGAAATCCTTAACGCAGGCCAACCAAACAAGACCGCGTGGCCTAATGGATAAGGTGTCTGACTTCAAATCAGAAGATTGAGGGTTCGAGTCCCTTCGTGGTCGCATTTGGTTGACGTGTTCATTTCCTCTTTTAACGTTAGTAAGAATGTGCTCTCATGACTCCTAAAAGTAGAATATCAGTTAGAGGCACGTGACCGTGTCTTAGGCCAAAAACGCATTGTCAGAAGTGGGATTTGAACCCACGCCTCCATCTGGAGACCAGAACACCCAAGTATGGGGAAGAAACTACTCTTGAGTCTGGCGCCTTAGACCACTCGGCCATCCTGACAAACACAGCTACCGTACCATTTCCTCTTCCCCCTTGGGAACACTAAAAATGTTAAATATCCCTTTGTTATTGTCGGAGAATGAAGAATATCAATGTTTGTTGATTAGAGAGAGAAACAGCAATCTTTTTTTTTTTCAGAAGTGGGAGATCAGTGATAAGTGGAAATCATCTTTTACACATTGTAGTTCATCTTGGATCGCTTTAAAGTGGTTCGAAATCCTTAACGCAGGCCAACCAAACAAGACCGCGTGGCCTGATGGATAAGGCGTCTGACTTCGAATCAGAAGATTGAGGGTTCGAGTCCCTTGTGGTCGCATTTGGTTGACGTGTTCATTTCCTCTTTTAACGTTCGTAAGAATGTGCTCTCATGACTCCTAAAAGTAAAATGTCAGTTAGAGGCACGTGACCGTGTCTTAAGCCAAAAACGCATTGTCAGAAGTGGGATTTGAACCCACGCCTCCATCTGGAGACCAGAACACCCAAGTATGGGGAAGAAACTACTCTTGAGTCTGGCGCCTTAGACCACTCGGCCATCCTGACAAACACAGCTACCATACCCTTTCCTCTTCCCCCTTGGGAACACTAAAAATGTTAAATATCCCTTTGTTATTGTCGGAGAATGAAGAATATCAATGTTTGTTGATTAGAGAGAGAAACAGCAATCTTTTTTTTTTTCAGAAGTGGGAGATCAGTGATAAGTGGAAATCATCTTTTACACATTGTAATTAATCTTGGATAGTTTTAAAGTAGTTCGGAATCCTTAACACTGGCCAACCAGTCAGGACCGTGTGGCCTAATGGATAAGGTGTCTGACTTCGGATCAGAAGATTGAGGGTTCGAGTCCCTTCGTGGTAGCAGTGGCACTTTTTTGACGTGTTCATCTCCTTTTAACGTTCGTAAGAATGTGCTCTCATGACTCCTAAAAGTAAAATATCAGTTAGAGGCACGTGACCGTGTCTTAGGCCAAAAACGCATTGTCAGAAGTGGGATTTGAACCCACGCCTCCATCTGGAGACCAGAACACCCAAGTATGGGGAAGAAACTACTCTTGAGTTTGGCACCTTAGACCACTCGGCCATCCTGACTAACACAGCTACCGTATCTTTTCCTCTTCCCCCTTGGGAACACTAAAAATTTTAAATATCCCTTTGTTATTGTCGGAGAATGAGGAATATCAATGTTTGTTGATTAGAGAGAGAAACAGCAATCTTTTTTTTTTTTCAGAAGTGGGAGATCAGTGATAAGTGGAAATCATCTTTTACACATTGTAATTAATCTTGGATAGTTTTAAAGTAGTTCGGAATCCTTAACACGGGCCAACCAGTCAGGACCGTGTGGCCTAATGGATAAGGCGTCTGACTTCGGATCAGAAGATTAAGGGTTCGAGTCCCTTCGTGGTCGCATTTGGTTGACGTGTTCATCTCCTTTTAACGTTCGTAAGAATGTGCTCTCATGACTCCTAAAAGTAAAATGTCAGTTAGAGGCACGTGACCGTGTCTTAGGCCAAAAACGCATTGTCAGAAGTGGGATTTGAACCCACGCCTCCATCTGGAGACCAGAACACCCAAGTATGGGGAAGAAACTACTCTTGAGTCTGGCGCCTTAGACCACTCGGCCATCCTGACAAACACAGCTTCCTTACCTTTTCCTCTTCCCCCTTGGGAACACTAAAAATGTTAAATATACCTTTGTTATAGTCGGAGGATGAAGAATATCAATGTTTGTTGATTAGAGAGAGAAACAGCAATCTTTTTTTTTTTCAGAGTTGGGAGATCAGTGATAAATGGAAATCATCTTTTACACATTGTAGTTCATCTTGGATCGCTTTAAAGTGGTTCGAAATCCTAAACGCAGGCCAACCAAACAAGACCGCGTGGCCTAATGGATAAGGCGTCTGACTTCGGATCAGAAGATTGAGGGTTCGAGTCCCTTCGTGGTCGCATTTGGTTGACTTGTTCATTTCCTCTTTTAACGTTCGTAAGAATGTGCTCTCATGACTCCTAAAAGTAGAATATCAGTTAGAGGCACGTGACCGTGTCTTAGGCCAAAAACGCATTGTCAGAAGTGGGATTTGAACCCACGCCTCCATCTGAAGACCAGAACACCCAAGTATGGGGAAGAAACTACTCTTGAGTCTGGCGCCTTAGACCACTCGGCCATCCTCACAAACACAGCCACTATACCTTTTCCTCTTCCCCCTTGGGAACACTAAAAATGTTAAATATCCCTTTGTTATTGTCGGAGAATGAAGAATATCAATGTTTGTTGATTAGAGAGAGAAACAGCAATCTTTTTTTTTTCAGAAGTGGGAGATCAGTGATAAGTGGAAATCATCTTTTACACATTGTAATTAA
>NC_079197.1:151869551-151872051 GCF_029499605.1 Hyla sarda
AGAATATCAATGTTTGTTGATTAGAGAGAGAAACAGCAATCTTTTTTTTTTTCAGAAGTGGGAGATCAGTGATAAGTGGAAATCATCTTTTACACATTGTAATTAATCTTGGATAGTTTTAAAGTAGTTCGGAATCCTTAACATGAGCCAACCAGTCAGGACCGTGTGGCCTAATGGATAAGGCGTCTGACTTCGGATCAGAAGATTGAGGGTTTGAGTCCCTTCGTGGTCGCAGTGGCACTTGGTTGACGTGTTCATCTCCTTTTAACGTTCGTAAGAATGTGCTCTCATGACTCCTAAAAGTAAAATATCAGTTAGAGGCACGTGACCGTGTCTTAGGCCAAAAACGCATTGTCAGAAGTGGGATTTGAACCCACGCCTCCATCTGGAGACCAGAACACCCAAGTATGGGGAAGAAACTACTCTTGAGTTTGGCACCTTAGACCACTCGGCCATCCTGACTAACACGGCTACCGTATCTTTTCCTCTTCCCCCTTGGGAACACTAAAAATTTTAAATATCCCTTTGTTATTGTCGGAGAATGAGGAATATCAATGTTTGTTGATTAGAGAGAGAAACAGCAATCTTTTTTTTTTTTTCAGAAGTGGGAGATCAGTGATAAGTGGAAATCATCTTTTACACATTGTAATTAATCTTGGATAGTTTTAAAGTAGTTCGGAATCCTTTACACGGGCCAACCAGTCAGGACCGTGTGGCCTAATGGATAAGGCGTCTGACTTCGGATCAGAAGATTGAGGGTTCGAGTCCCTTCGTGGTCGCAGTGGCACTTGGTTGACGTGTTCATCTCCTTTTAACGTTCGTAAGAATGTGCTCTCATGACTCCTAAAAGTAAAATATCAGTTAGAGGCACGTGACCGTGTCTTAGGCCAAAAACACATTGTCAGAAGTGGGATTTGAACCCACGCCTCCATCTGGAGACCAGAACACCCAAGTATGGGAAAGAAACTACTCTTGAGTCTGGCGTCTTAGACCACTCGGCCATCCTGACAAACACAGCTTCCTTACCTTTTCCTCTTCCCCCTTGGGAACACTATAAATGTTAAATATCCCTTTGTTATAGTCGGAGGATGAAGAATATCAATGTTTGTTGATTAGAGAGAGAAACAGCAATCTCTTTTTTTTTCAGAAGTGGGAGATCAGTGATAAGTGGAAATCATCTTTTACACATTGTAGTTCATCTTGGATCGCTTTAAAGTGGTTCGAAATCCTTAACGCAGGCCAACCAAACAAGACCCCGTGGCCTAATGGATAAGGCGTCTGACTTCGAATCAGAAGATTGAGGGTTCGAGTCCCTTCGTGGTCGCATTTGGTTGACGTGTTCATCTCCTTTTAACGTTCGTAAGAATGTGCTCTCATGACTCCTAAAAGTAAAATGTCAGTTAGAGGCACGTGACCGTGTCTTAGGCCAAAAACGCATTGTCAGAAGTGGGATTTGAACCCACGCCTCCATCTGGAGACCAGAACACCCAAGTATGGGGAAGAAACTACTCTTGAGTGTGGCGCCTTAGACCACTCGGCCATCCTGACAAACACAGCTTCCTTAACTTTTCCTCTTCCCCCTTGGGAACACTAAAAATGTTAAATATACCTTTGTTATAGTCGGAGGATGAAGAATATCAATGTTTGTTGATTAGAGAGAGAAACAGCAATCTTTTTTTTTTTCAGAGTTGGGAGATCAGTGATAAATGGAAATCATCTTTTACACATTGTAGTTCATCTTGGATCGCTTTAAAGTGGTTCGAAATCCTAAACGCAGGCCAACCAAACAAGACCGCGTGGCCTAATGGATAAGGCGTCTGACTTCGGATCAGAAGATTGGAAATCATCTTTTACACATTGTAATTAATCTTGGATAGTTTTAAAGTAGTTCGGAATCCTTAACATGAGCCAACCAGTCAGGACCGTGTGGCCTAATGGATAAGGCGTCTGACTTCGGATCAGAAGATTGAGGGTTTGAGTCCCTTCGTGGTCGCAGTGGCACTTGGTTGACGTGTTCATCTCCTTTTAACGTTCGTAAGAATGTGCTCTCATGACTCCTAAAAGTAAAATATCAGTTAGAGGCACGTGACCGTGTCTTAGGCCAAAAACGCATTGTCAGAAGTGGGATTTGAACCCACGCCTCCATCTGGAGACCAGAACACCCAAGTATGGGGAAGAAACTACTCTTGAGTTTGGCACCTTAGACCACTCGGCCATCCTGACTAACACGGCTACCGTATCTTTTCCTCTTCCCCCTTGGGAACACTAAAAATTTTAAATATCCCTTTGTTATTGTCGGAGAATGAGGAATATCAATGTTTGTTGATTAGAGAGAGAAACAGCAATCTTTTTTTTTTTTTCAGAAGTGGGAGATCAGTGATAAGTGGAAATCATCTTTTACACATTGTAATTAATCTTGGATAGTTTTAAAGTAGTTCGGAATCCTTAACACGGGCCAACCAGTCAGGACCGTGTGGCCTAATGGATAAGGCGTCTGACT
>NC_079197.1:151879551-151889551 GCF_029499605.1 Hyla sarda
TGTCTTAGGCCAAAAACGCATTGTCAGAAGTGGGATTTGAACCCACGCCTCCATCTGGAGACCAGAACACCCAAGTATGGGGAAGAAACTACTCTTGAGTGTGGCGCCTTAGACCACTCGGCCATCCTGACAAACACAGCTTCCTTACCTTTTCCTCTTCCCCCTTGGGAACACTAAAAATGTTAAATATACCTTTGTTATAGTCGGAGGATGAAGAATATCAATGTTTGTTGATTAGAGAGAGAAACAGCAATCTTTTTTTTTTTCAGAGTTGGGAGATCAGTGATAAATGGAAATCATCTTTTACACATTGTAGTTCATCTTGGATCGCTTTAAAGTGGTTCGAAATCCTAAACGCAGGCCAACCAAACAAGACCGCGTGGCCTAATGGATAAGGCGTCTGACTTCGGATCAGAAGATTGAGGGTTCGAGTCCCTTCGTGGTCGCATTTGGTTGACTTGTTCATTTCCTCTTTTAACGTTCGTAAGAATGTGCTCTCATGACTCCTAAAAGTAGAATATCAGTTAGAGGCACGTGACCGTGTCTTAGGCCAAAAACGCATTGTCAGAAGTGGGATTTGAACCCACGCCTCCATCTGAAGACCAGAACACCCAAGTATGGGGAAGAAACTACTCTTGAGTCTGGCGCCTTAGACCACTCGGCCATCCTCACAAACACAGCCACCGTACCTTTTCCTCTTCCCCCTTGGGAACACTAAAAATGTTAAATATCCCTTTGTTATTGTCGGAGAATGAAGAATATCAATGTTTGTTGATTAGAGAGAGAAACAGCAATCTTTTTTTTTTCAGAAGTGGGAGATCAGTGATAAGTGGAAATCATCTTTTACACATTGTAATTAATCTTGGATAGTGTTAAAGTAGTTCGGAATCCTTAACATGAGCCAACCAGTCAGGACCGTGTGGCCTAATGGATAAGGCGTCTGACTTCGGATCAGAAGATTGAGGGTTTGAGTCCCTTCGTGGTCGCAGTGGCACTTGGTTGACGTGTTCATCTCCTTTTAACGTTCGTAAGAATGTGCTCTCATGACTCCTAAAAGTAAAATATCAGTTAGAGGCACGTGACCGTGTCTTAGGCCAAAAACGCTTTGTCAGAAGTGGGATTTGAACCCACGCCTCCATCTGGAGACCAGAACACCCAAGTATGGGGAAGAAACTACTCTTGAGTTTGGCACCTTAGACCACTCGGCCATCCTGACTAACACAGCTACTGTATCTTTTCCTCTTCCCCCTTGGGAACACTAAAAATTTTAAATATCCCTTTGTTATTGTCGGAGAATGAGGAATATCAATGTTTGTTGATTAGAGAGAGAAACAGCAATCTTTTTTTTTTTTCAGAAGTGGGAGATCAGTGATAAGTGGAAATCATCTTTTACACATTGTAATTAATCTTGGATAGTTTTAAAGTAGTTCGGAATCCTTAACACGGGCCAACCAGTCAGGACCGTGTGGCCTAATGGATAAGGCGTCTGACTTCGTATCAGAAGATTGAGGGTTCGAGTCCCTTCGTGGTCGCAGTGGCACTTGGTTGACGTGTTCATCTCCTTTTAACGTTCGTAAGAATGTGCTCTCATGACTCCTAAAAGTAAAATATCAGTTAGAGGCACGTGACCGTGTCTTAGGCCAAAAACCCATTGTCAGAAGTGGGATTTGAACCCACGCCTCCATCTGGAGACCAGAACACCCAAGTATGGGGAAGAAACTACTCTTGAGTCTGGCGCCTTAGACCACTCGGCCATCCTGACAAACACAGCTTCCTTACCTTTTCCTCTTCCCCCTTGGGAACACTATAAATGTTAAATATCCCTTTGTTATAGTCGGAGGATGAAGAATATCAATGTTTGTTGATTAGAGAGAGAAACAGCAATCTCTTTTTTTTTCAGAAGTGGGAGATCAGTGATAAGTGGAAATCATCTTTTACACATTGTAGTTCATCTTGGATCGCTTTAAAGTGGTTCGAAATCCTTAACGCAGGCCAACCAAACAAGACCGCGTGGCCTAATGGATAAGGCGTCTGACTTCGAATCAGAAGATTGAGGGTTCGAGTCCCTTGTGGTCGCATTTGGTTGACGTGTTTATTTCCTCTTTTAACGTTCGTAAGAATGTGCTCTCATGACTCCTAAAAGTAGAATATCAGTTAGAGGCACGTGACCGTGTCTTAGGCCAAAAACACATTGTCAGAAGTGGGATTTGAACCCACGCCTCCATCTGGAGACCAGAACACCCAAGTATGGGGAAGAAACTACTCTTGAGACTGGCGCCTTAGACCACTCGGCCATCCTGACAAACACAGCTTCCTTACCTTTTCCTCTTCCCCCTTGGGAACACTAAAAATGTTAAATATACCTTTGTTATAGTCGGAGGATGAAGAATATCAATGTTTGTTGATTAGAGAGAGAAACAGCAATCTTTTTTTTTTCAGAGTTGGGAGATCAGTGATAAATGGAAATCATCTTTTACACATTGTAGTTCATCTTGGATCGCTTTAAAGTGGTTCGAAATCCTTAACGCAGGCCAACCAAACAAGAACGCGTGGCCTAATGGATAAGGCGTCTGACTTCGGATCAGAAGATTGACGGTTCGAGTCCCTTCGTGGTCGCAGTGGCACTTGGTTGATGTGTTCATCTCCTTTTAACGTTCGTAAGAATGTGCTCTCATGACTCCTAAAAGTAAAATATCAGTTAGAGGCACGTGACCGTGTCTTAGGCCAAAAACGCATTGTCAGAAGTGGGATTTGAACCCACGCCTCCATCTGGAGACCAGAACACCCAAGTATGGGGAAGAAACTACTCTTGAGTCTGGCGCCTTAGACCACTCGGCCATCCTGACAAACACAGCTACCGTACCATTTCCTCTTCCCCCTTGGGAACACTAAAAATGTTAAATATCCCTTTGTTATTGTCGGAGAATGAAGAATATCAATGTTTGTTGATTAGAGAGAGAAACAGCAATTTTTTTTTTTTTCAGAAGTGGGAGATCAGTGATAAGTGGAAATCATCTTTTACACATTGTAGTTCATCTTGGATCGCTTTAAAGTGGTTTGAAATCCTTAACGCAGGCCAACCAAACAAGACTGCGTGGCCTAATGGATAAGGCGTCTGACTTCGGATCAGAAGATTGAGGGTTTGAGTCCCTTCGTGGTCGCAGTGGCACTTGGTTGACATGTTCATCTCCTTTTAACGTTCGTAAGAATGTGCTCTCATGACTCCTAAAAGTAGAATATCAGTTAGAGGCACGTGACCGTGTCTTAGGCCAAAAACGCATTGTCAGAAGTGGGATTTGAACCCACGCCTCCATCTGGAGACAAGTACACCCAAGTATGGGGAAGAAACTACTCTTGAGTCTGGCACCTTAGACCACTCGGCCATCATGACAAACACAGCTACCATACCTTTTCCTCTTCCCCCTTGGCAACGCTAAAAATGTTAAATATCCCTTTGTTATTGTCGGAGAATGAAGAATATCAATGTTTGTTGATTAGAGAGAGAAACAGCAATCTTTTTTTTTTTCAGAAGTGGGAGATCAGTGATAAGTGGAAATCATCTTTTACACATTGTAATTAATCTTGGATAGTTTTAAAGTAGTTCGGAATCCTTAACACTGGCCAACCAGTCAGGACCGTGTGGCCTAATGGATAAGGCGTCTGACTTCGGATCAGAAGATTGAGGGTTCGAGTCCCTTCGTGGTCGCAGTGGCACTTGGTTGACGTGTTCATCTCCTTTTAACGTTCGTAAGAATGTGCTCTCATGACTCCTAAAAGTAAAATATCAGTTAGAGGCACGTCACCGTGTCTTAGGCTAAAAACACATTGTCAGAAGTGGGATTTGAACCCACGCCTCCATCTGGAGACCAGAACACCCAAGTATGGGGAAGAAACTACTCTTGAGTCTGGCGCCTTAGACCACTCGGCCATCCTGACAAACACAGCTTCCTTACCTTTTCCTCTTCCCCCTTGGGAACACTATAAATGTTAAATATCCCTTTGTTATAGTCGGAGGATGAAGAATATCAATGTTTGTTGATTAGAGAGAGAAACAGCAATCTCTTTTTTTTTCAGAAGTGGGAGATCAGTGATAAGTGGAAATAATCTTTTACACATTGTAATTAATCTTGGATAGTTTTAAAGTAGTTCGGAATCCTTAACACGGGCCAACCAGTCAGGACCTTGTGGCCTAATGGATAAGGCGTCTGACTTTGGATCAGAAGATTGAGGGTTCGAGTCCCTTCGTGGTCGCAGTGGCACTTGGTTGACGTGTTCATCTCCTTTTAACGTTCGTAAGAATGTGCTCTCATGACTCCTAAAAGTAAAATATCAGTTAGAGGCACGTGACCGTGTCTTAGGCCAAAAACACATTGTCAGAAGTGGGATTTGAACCCACGCCTCCATCTGGAGACCAGAACACCCAAGTATGGGGAAGAAACTACTCTTGAGTCTGGCGCCTTAGACCACTCGGTCATCCTGACAAACACAGCTTCCTTTCCTTTTCCTCTTCCCCCTTGGGAACACTATAAATGTTAAATATCCCTTTGTTATAGTCGGAGGATGAAGAATATCAATGTTTGTTGATTAGAGAGAGAAACAGCAATCTCTTTTTTTTTCAGAAGTGGGAGATCAGTGATAAGTGGAAATCATCTTTTACACATTGTAGTTCATCTTGGATCGCTTTAAAGTGGTTCGAAATCCTTAACGCAGGCCAACCAAACAAGACCGCGTGGCCTAATGGATAAGGTGTCTGACTTCGAATCAGAAGATTGAGGGTTCGAGTCCCTTCGTGGTCGCATTTGGTTGACGTGTTCATTTCCTCTTTTAACGTTCGTAAGAATGTGCTCTCATGACTCCTAAAAGTAGAATATCAGTTAGAGGCACGTGACCGTGTCTTAGGCCAAAAACGCATTGTCAGAAGTGGGATTTGAACCCACGCCTCCATCTGGAGACCAGAACACCCAAGTATGGGGAAGAAACTACTCTTGAGTCTGGCGCCTTAGACCACTCGGCCATCCTGACAAACACAGCTACCGTACCATTTCCTCTTCCCCCTTGGGAACACTAAAAATGTTAAATATCCCTTTGTTATTGTCGGAGAATGAAGAATATCAATGTTTGTTGATTAGAGAGAGAAACAGCAATTTTTTTTTTTTTCAGAAGTGGGAGATCAGTGATAAGTGGAAATCATCTTTTACACATTGTAGTTCATCTTGGATCGCTTTAAAGTGGTTTGAAATCCTTAACGCAGGCCAACCAAACAAGACTGCGTGGCCTAATGGATAAGGCGTCTGACTTCGGATCAGAAGATTGAGGGTTTGAGTCCCTTCGTGGTCGCAGTGGCACTTGGTTGACATGTTCATCTCCTTTTAACGTTCGTAAGAATGTGCTCTCATGACTCCTAAAAGTAGAATATCAGTTAGAGGCACGTGACCGTGTCTTAGGCCAAAAACGCATTGTCAGAAGTGGGATTTGAACCCACGCCTCCATCTGGAGACAAGTACACCCAAGTATGGGGAAGAAACTACTCTTGAGTCTGGCACCTTAGACCACTCGGCCATCATGACAAACACAGCTACCATACCTTTTCCTCTTCCCCCTTGGCAACGCTAAAAATGTTAAATATCCCTTTGTTATTGTCGGAGAATGAAGAATATCAATGTTTGTTGATTAGAGAGAGAAACAGCAATCTTTTTTTTTTTCAGAAGTGGGAGATCAGTGATAAGTGGAAATCATCTTTTACACATTGTAATTAATCTTGGATAGTTTTAAAGTAGTTCGGAATCCTTAACACTGGCCAACCAGTCAGGACCGTGTGGCCTAATGGATAAGGTGTCTGACTTCGAATCAGAAGATTGAGGGTTCGAGTCCCTTCGTGGTCGCATTTGGTTGACGTGTTCATTTCCTCTTTTAACGTTCGTAAGAATGTGCTCTCATGACTCCTAAAAGTAGAATATCAGTTAGAGGCACGTGACCGTGTCTTAGGCCAAAAACGCATTGTCAGAAGTGGGATTTGAACCCACGCCTCCATCTGGAGACCAGAACACCCAAGTATGGGGAAGAAACTACTCTTGAGTCTGGCGCCTTAGACCACTCGGCCATCCTGACAAACACAGCTACCGTACCATTTCCTCTTCCCCCTTGGGAACACTAAAAATGTTAAATATCCCTTTGTTATTGTCGGAGAATGAAGAATATCAATGTTTGTTGATTAGAGAGAGAAACAGCAATTTTTTTTTTTTTCAGAAGTGGGAGATCAGTGATAAGTGGAAATCATCTTTTACACATTGTAGTTCATCTTGGATCGCTTTAAAGTGGTTTGAAATCCTTAACGCAGGCCAACCAAACAAGACTGCGTGGCCTAATGGATAAGGCGTCTGACTTCGGATCAGAAGATTGAGGGTTTGAGTCCCTTCGTGGTCGCAGTGGCACTTGGTTGACATGTTCATCTCCTTTTAACGTTCGTAAGAATGTGCTCTCATGACTCCTAAAAGTAGAATATCAGTTAGAGGCACGTGACCGTGTCTTAGGCCAAAAACGCATTGTCAGAAGTGGGATTTGAACCCACGCCTCCATCTGGAGACAAGTACACCCAAGTATGGGGAAGAAACTACTCTTGAGTCTGGCACCTTAGACCACTCGGCCATCATGACAAACACAGCTACCATACCTTTTCCTCTTCCCCCTTGGCAACGCTAAAAATGTTAAATATCCCTTTGTTATTGTCGGAGAATGAAGAATATCAATGTTTGTTGATTAGAGAGAGAAACAGCAATCTTTTTTTTTTTCAGAAGTGGGAGATCAGTGATAAGTGGAAATCATCTTTTACACATTGTAATTAATCTTGGATAGTTTTAAAGTAGTTCGGAATCCTTAACACTGGCCAACCAGTCAGGACCGTGTGGCCTAATGGATAAGGCGTCTGACTTCGGATCAGAAGATTGAGGGTTCGAGTCCCTTCGTGGTCGCAGTGGCACTTGGTTGACGTGTTCATCTCCTTTTAACGTTCGTAAGAATGTGCTCTCATGACTCCTAAAAGTAAAATATCAGTTAGAGGCACGTCACCGTGTCTTAGGCTAAAAACACATTGTCAGAAGTGGGATTTGAACCCACGCCTCCATCTGGAGACCAGAACACCCAAGTATGGGGAAGAAACTACTCTTGAGTCTGGCGCCTTAGACCACTCGGCCATCCTGACAAACACAGCTTCCTTACCTTTTCCTCTTTCCACTTGGGAACACTATAAATGTTAAATATCCCTTTGTTATAGTCGGAGGATGAAGAATATCAATGTTTGTTGATTAGAGAGAGAAACAGCAATCTCTTTTTTTTTCAGAAGTGGGAGATCAGTGATAAGTGGAAATCATCTTTTACACATTGTAGTTCATCTTGGATCGCTTTAAAGTGGTTCGAAAGCCTTAACGCAGGCCAACCAAAGAAGACCGCGTGGCCTAATGGATAAGGCGTCTGACTTTGAATCAGAAGATTGAGGGTTCGAGTCCCTTGTGGTAGCATTTGGTTGACTTGTTCATTTCCTCTTTTAACGTTCGTAAGAATGTGCTCTCATGACTCCTAAAAGTAGAATATCAGTTAGAGGCACGTGACCGTGTCTTAGGCCAAAAACGCATTGTCAGAAGTGGGATTTGAACCCACGCCTCCATCTGGAGACCAGAACACCCAAGTATGGGGAAGAAACTACTCTTGAGTTTGGCACCTTAGACCACTCGGCCATCCTGACTAACACAGCTACCGTATCTTTTCCTCTTCCCCCTTGGGAACACTAAAAATTTTAAATATCCCTTTGTTATTGTCGGAGAATGAGGAATATCAATGTTTGTTGATTAGAGAGAGAAACAGCAATCTTTTTTTTTTTCAGAAGTGGGAGATCAGTGATAAGTGGAAATCATCTTTTACACATTGTAATTAATCTTGGATAGTTTTAAAGTAGTTCGGAATCCTTAACACGGGCCAACCAGTCTGGACCGTGTGGCCTAATGGATAAGGCGTCTGACTTCGGATCAGGAGATTGAGGGTTCGAGTCCCTTCGTGGTCGCAGTGACACTTGGTTGACGTGTTCATCTCCTTTTAAAGTTCGTAAGAATGTGCTCTCATGACTCCTAAAAGTAAAATATCAGTTAGAGGCACGTGACCGTGTCTTAGGCCAAAAACGCATTGTCAGAAGTGGGATTTGAACCCACGCCTCCATCTGGAGACCAGAACACCCAAGTATGGGGAAGAAACTACTCTTGAGTCTCGCGCCTTAGACCACTCGGCCATCCTGACTAACACAGCTACCGTATCTTTTCCTCTTCCCTCTTGGGAACACTAAAAATTTTAAATATCCCTTTGTTATTGTCGGAGAATGAGGAATATCAATGTTTGTTGATTAGAGAGAGAAACAGCAATCTTTTTTTTTTTCAGAAGTGGGAGATCAGTGATAAGTGGAAATCATCTTTTACACATTGTAATTAATCTTGGATAGTTTTAAAGTAGTTCGGAATCCTTAACACGGGCCAACCAGTCAGGACCTTGTGGCCTAATGGATAAGGCGTCTGACTTTGGATCAGAAGATTGAGGGTTCGAGTCCCTTCGTGGTCGCAGTGGCACTTGGTTGACGTGTTCATCTCCTTTTAACGTTCGTAAGAATGTGCTCTCATGACTCCTAAAAGTAAAATATCAGTTAGAGGCACGTGACCGTGTCTTAGGCCAAAAACACATTGTCAGAAATGGGATTTGAACCCACGCCTCCATCTGGAGACCAGAACACCCAAGTATGGGGAAGAAACTACTCTTGAGTCTGGCGCCTTAGACCACTCGGTCATCCTGACAAACACAGCTTCCTTTCCTTTTCCTCTTCCCCCTTGGGAACACTAAAAATGTTAAATATCCCTTTGTTATTGTCGGAGAATGAAGAATATCAATGTTTGTTGATTAGAGAGAGAAACAGCAATTTTTTTTTTTTTCAGAAGTGGGAGATCAGTGATAAGTGGAAATCATCTTTTACACATTGTAGTTCATCTTGGATCGCTTTAAAGTGGTTCGAAATCCTTAACGCAGGCCAACCAAACAAGACTGCGTGGCCTAATGGATAAGGCGTCTGACTTCGGATCAGAAGATTGAGGGTTTGAGTCCCTTCGTGGTCGCAGTGGCACTTGGTTGACATGTTCATCTCCTTTTAACGTTCGTAAGAATGTGCTCTCATGACTCCTAAAAGTAGAATATCAGTTAGAGGCACGTGACCGTGTCTTAGGCCAAAAACGCATTGTCAGAAGTTGGATTTGAACCCACGCCTCCATCTGGAGACAAGTACACCCAAGTATGGGGAAGAAACTACTCTTGAGTCTGGCGCCTTAGACCACTCGGCCATCATGACAAACACAGCTACCATACCTTTTCCTCTTCCCCCTTGGCAACGCTAAAAATGTTAAATATCCCTTTGTTATTGTCGGAGAATGAAGAATATCAATGTTTGTTGATTAGAGAGAGAAACAGCAATCTTTTTTTTTTTCAGAAGTGGGAGATCAGTGATAAGTGGAAATCATCTTTTACACATTGTAATTAATCTTGGATAGTTTTAAAGTAGTTCGGAATCCTTAACACTGGCCAACCAGTCAGGACCGTGTGGCCTAATGGATAAGGCGTCTGACTTCGGATCAGAAGATTGAGGGTTCGAGTCCCTTCGTGGTCGCAGTGGCACTTGGTTGACGTGTTCATCTCCTTTTAACGTTCGTAAGAATGTGCTCTCATGACTCCTAAAAGTAAAATATCAGTTAGAGGCACGTCACCGTGTCTTAGGCTAAAAACACATTGTCAGAAGTGGGATTTGAACCCACGCCTCCATCTGGAGACCAGAACACCCAAGTATGGGGAAGAAACTACTCTTGAGTCTGGCGCCTTAGACCACTCGGCCATCCTGACAAACACAGCTTCCTTACCTTTTCCTCTTCCCCCTTGGGAACACTATAAATGTTAAATATCCCTTTGTTATAGTCGGAGGATG
>NC_079197.1:151894551-151902051 GCF_029499605.1 Hyla sarda
GTATGGGGAAGAAACTACTCTTGAGTCTGGCGCCTTAGACCACTCGGCCATCCTGACAAACACAGCTACCGTACCATTTCCTCTTCCCCCTTGGGAACACTAAAAATGTTAAATATCCCTTTGTTATTGTCGGAGAATGAAGAATATCAATGTTTGTTGATTAGAGAGAGAAACAGCAATTTTTTTTTTTTTCAGAAGTGGGAGATCAGTGATAAGTGGAAATCATCTTTTACACATTGTAGTTCATCTTGGATCGCTTTAAAGTGGTTTGAAATCCTTAACGCAGGCCAACCAAACAAGACTGCGTGGCCTAATGGATAAGGCGTCTGACTTCGGATCAGAAGATTGAGGGTTTGAGTCCCTTCGTGGTCGCAGTGGCACTTGGTTGACATGTTCATCTCCTTTTAACGTTCGTAAGAATGTGCTCTCATGACTCCTAAAAGTAGAATATCAGTTAGAGGCACGTGACCGTGTCTTAGGCCAAAAACGCATTGTCAGAAGTGGGATTTGAACCCACGCCTCCATCTGGAGACAAGTACACCCAAGTATGGGGAAGAAACTACTCTTGAGTCTGGCACCTTAGACCACTCGGCCATCATGACAAACACAGCTACCATACCTTTTCCTCTTCCCCCTTGGCAACGCTAAAAATGTTAAATATCCCTTTGTTATTGTCGGAGAATGAAGAATATCAATGTTTGTTGATTAGAGAGAGAAACAGCAATCTTTTTTTTTTTCAGAAGTGGGAGATCAGTGATAAGTGGAAATCATCTTTTACACATTGTAATTAATCTTGGATAGTTTTAAAGTAGTTCGGAATCCTTAACACTGGCCAACCAGTCAGGACCGTGTGGCCTAATGGATAAGGCGTCTGACTTCGGATCAGAAGATTGAGGGTTCGAGTCCCTTCGTGGTCGCAGTGGCACTTGGTTGACGTGTTCATCTCCTTTTAACGTTCGTAAGAATGTGCTCTCATGACTCCTAAAAGTAAAATATCAGTTAGAGGCACGTCACCGTGTCTTAGGCTAAAAACACATTGTCAGAAGTGGGATTTGAACCCACGCCTCCATCTGGAGACCAGAACACCCAAGTATGGGGAAGAAACTACTCTTGAGTCTGGCGCCTTAGACCACTCGGCCATCCTGACAAACACAGCTTCCTTACCTTTTCCTCTTTCCACTTGGGAACACTATAAATGTTAAATATCCCTTTGTTATAGTCGGAGGATGAAGAATATCAATGTTTGTTGATTAGAGAGAGAAACAGCAATCTCTTTTTTTTTCAGAAGTGGGAGATCAGTGATAAGTGGAAATCATCTTTTACACATTGTAGTTCATCTTGGATCGCTTTAAAGTGGTTCGAAAGCCTTAACGCAGGCCAACCAAAGAAGACCGCGTGGCCTAATGGATAAGGCGTCTGACTTTGAATCAGAAGATTGAGGGTTCGAGTCCCTTGTGGTAGCATTTGGTTGACTTGTTCATTTCCTCTTTTAACGTTCGTAAGAATGTGCTCTCATGACTCCTAAAAGTAGAATATCAGTTAGAGGCACGTGACCGTGTCTTAGGCCAAAAACGCATTGTCAGAAGTGGGATTTGAACCCACGCCTCCATCTGGAGACCAGAACACCCAAGTATGGGGAAGAAACTACTCTTGAGTTTGGCACCTTAGACCACTCGGCCATCCTGACTAACACAGCTACCGTATCTTTTCCTCTTCCCCCTTGGGAACACTAAAAATTTTAAATATCCCTTTGTTATTGTCGGAGAATGAGGAATATCAATGTTTGTTGATTAGAGAGAGAAACAGCAATCTTTTTTTTTTTCAGAAGTGGGAGATCAGTGATAAGTGGAAATCATCTTTTACACATTGTAATTAATCTTGGATAGTTTTAAAGTAGTTCGGAATCCTTAACACGGGCCAACCAGTCTGGACCGTGTGGCCTAATGGATAAGGCGTCTGACTTCGGATCAGGAGATTGAGGGTTCGAGTCCCTTCGTGGTCGCAGTGACACTTGGTTGACGTGTTCATCTCCTTTTAAAGTTCGTAAGAATGTGCTCTCATGACTCCTAAAAGTAAAATATCAGTTAGAGGCACGTGACCGTGTCTTAGGCCAAAAACGCATTGTCAGAAGTGGGATTTGAACCCACGCCTCCATCTGGAGACCAGAACACCCAAGTATGGGGAAGAAACTACTCTTGAGTCTCGCGCCTTAGACCACTCGGCCATCCTGACTAACACAGCTACCGTATCTTTTCCTCTTCCCTCTTGGGAACACTAAAAATTTTAAATATCCCTTTGTTATTGTCGGAGAATGAGGAATATCAATGTTTGTTGATTAGAGAGAGAAACAGCAATCTTTTTTTTTTTCAGAAGTGGGAGATCAGTGATAAGTGGAAATCATCTTTTACACATTGTAATTAATCTTGGATAGTTTTAAAGTAGTTCGGAATCCTTAACACGGGCCAACCAGTCAGGACCTTGTGGCCTAATGGATAAGGCGTCTGACTTTGGATCAGAAGATTGAGGGTTCGAGTCCCTTCGTGGTCGCAGTGGCACTTGGTTGACGTGTTCATCTCCTTTTAACGTTCGTAAGAATGTGCTCTCATGACTCCTAAAAGTAAAATATCAGTTAGAGGCACGTGACCGTGTCTTAGGCCAAAAACACATTGTCAGAAATGGGATTTGAACCCACGCCTCCATCTGGAGACCAGAACACCCAAGTATGGGGAAGAAACTACTCTTGAGTCTGGCGCCTTAGACCACTCGGTCATCCTGACAAACACAGCTTCCTTTCCTTTTCCTCTTCCCCCTTGGGAACACTAAAAATGTTAAATATCCCTTTGTTATTGTCGGAGAATGAAGAATATCAATGTTTGTTGATTAGAGAGAGAAACAGCAATTTTTTTTTTTTTCAGAAGTGGGAGATCAGTGATAAGTGGAAATCATCTTTTACACATTGTAGTTCATCTTGGATCGCTTTAAAGTGGTTCGAAATCCTTAACGCAGGCCAACCAAACAAGACTGCGTGGCCTAATGGATAAGGCGTCTGACTTCGGATCAGAAGATTGAGGGTTTGAGTCCCTTCGTGGTCGCAGTGGCACTTGGTTGACATGTTCATCTCCTTTTAACGTTCGTAAGAATGTGCTCTCATGACTCCTAAAAGTAGAATATCAGTTAGAGGCACGTAACCGTGTCTTAGGCCAAAAACGCATTGTCAGAAGTGGGATTTGAACCCACGCCTCCATCTGGAGACAAGTACACCCAAGTATGGGGAAGAAACTACTCTTGAGTCTGGCGCCTTAGACCACTCGGCCATCATGACAAACACAGCTACCATACCTTTTCCTCTTCCCCCTTGGCAACGCTAAAAATGTTAAATATCCCTTTGTTATTGTCGGAGAATGAAGAATATCAATGTTTGTTGATTAGAGAGAGAAACAGCAATCTTTTTTTTTTTCAGAAGTGGGAGATCAGTGATAAGTGGAAATCATCTTTTACACATTGTAATTAATCTTGGATAGTTTTAAAGTAGTTCGGAATCCTTAACACTGGCCAACCAGTCAGGACCGTGTGGCCTAATGGATAAGGCGTCTGACTTCGGATCAGAAGATTGAGGGTTCGAGTCCCTTCGTGGTCGCAGTGGCACTTGGTTGACGTGTTCATCTCCTTTTAACGTTCGTAAGAATGTGCTCTCATGACTCCTAAAAGTAAAATATCAGTTAGAGGCACGTCACCGTGTCTTAGGCTAAAAACACATTGTCAGAAGTGGGATTTGAACCCACGCCTCCATCTGGAGACCAGAACACCCAAGTATGGGGAAGAAACTACTCTTGAGTCTGGCGCCTTAGACCACTCGGCCATCCTGACAAACACAGCTTCCTTACCTTTTCCTCTTCCCCCTTGGGAACACTATAAATGTTAAATATCCCTTTGTTATAGTCGGAGGATGAAGAATATCAATGTTTGTTGATTAGAGAGAGAAACAGCAATCTCTTTTTTTTTTCAGAAGTGGGAGATCAGTGATAAGTGGAAATCATCTTTTACACATTGTAGTTCATCTTGGATCGCTTTAAAGTGGTTCGAAAGCCTTAACGCAGGCCAACCAAACAAGACCGCGTGGCCTAATGGATAAGGCGTCTGACTTCGGATCAGGAGATTGAGGGTTCGAGTCCCTTCGTGGTCGCAGTGACACTTGGTTGACGTGTTCATCTCCTTTTAAAGTTCGTAAGAATGTGCTCTCATGACTCCTAAAAGTAAAATATCAGTTAGAGGCACGTGACCGTGTCTTAGGCCAAAAACGCATTGTCAGAAGTGGGATTTGAACCCACGCCTCCATCTGGAGACCAGAACACCCAAGTATGGGGAAGAAACTACTCTTGAGTCTCGCGCCTTAGACCACTCGGCCATCCTGACTAACACAGCTACCGTATCTTTTCCTCTTCCCTCTTGGGAACACTAAAAATTTTAAATATCCCTTTGTTATTGTCGGAGAATGAGGAATATCAATGTTTGTTGATTAGAGAGAGAAACAGCAATCTTTTTTTTTTTCAGAAGTGGGAGATCAGTGATAAGTGGAAATCATCTTTTACACATTGTAATTAATCTTGGATAGTTTTAAAGTAGTTCGGAATCCTTAACACGGGCCAACCAGTCAGGACCTTGTGGCCTAATGGATAAGGCGTCTGACTTTGGATCAGAAGATTGAGGGTTCGAGTCCCTTCGTGGTCGCAGTGGCACTTGGTTGACGTGTTCATCTCCTTTTAACGTTCGTAAGAATGTGCTCTCATGACTCCTAAAAGTAAAATATCAGTTAGAGGCACGTGACCGTGTCTTAGGCCAAAAACACATTGTCAGAAGTGGGATTTGAACCCACGCCTCCATCTGGAGACCAGAACACCCAAGTATGGGGAAGAAACTACTCTTGAGTCTGGCGCCTTAGACCACTCGGTCATCCTGACAAACACAGCTTCCTTTCCTTTTCCTCTTCCCCCTTGGGAACACTATAAATGTTAAATATCCCTTTGTTATAGTCGGAGGATGAAGAATATCAATGTTTGTTGATTAGAGAGAGAAACAGCAATCTCTTTTTTTTTCAGAAGTGGGAGATCAGTGATAAGTGGAAATCATCTTTTACACATTGTAGTTCATCTTGGATCGCTTTACAGTGGTTCGAAATCCTTAACGCAGGCCAACCAAACAAGACCGCGTGGCCTAATGGATAAGGTGTCTGACTTCGAATCAGAAGATTGAGGGTTCGAGTCCCTTCGTGGTCGCATTTGGTTGACGTGTTCATTTCCTCTTTTAACGTTCGTAAGAATGTGCTCTCATGACTCCTAAAAGTAGAATATCAGTTAGAGGCACGTGACCGTGTCTTAGGCCAAAAACGCATTGTCAGAAGTGGGATTTGAACCCACGCCTCCATCTGGAGACCAGAACACCCAAGTATGGGGAAGAAACTACTCTTGAGTCTGGCGCCTTAGACCACTCGGCCATCCTGACAAACACAGCTACCGTACCATTTCCTCTTCCCCCTTGGGAACACTAAAAATGTTAAATATCCCTTTGTTATTGTCGGAGAATGAAGAATATCAATGTTTGTTGATTAGAGAGAGAAACAGCAATTTTTTTTTTTTCAGAAGTGGGAGATCAGTGATAAGTGGAAATCATCTTTTACACATTGTAGTTCATCTTGGATCGCTTTAAAGTGGTTTGAAATCCTTAACGCAGGCCAACCAAACAAGACTGCGTGGCCTAATGGATAAGGCGTCTGACTTCGGATCAGAAGATTGAGGGTTTGAGTCCCTTCGTGGTCGCAGTGGCACTTGGTTGACATGTTCATCTCCTTTTAACGTTCGTAAGAATGTGCTCTCATGACTCCTAAAAGTAGAATATCAGTTAGAGGCACGTGACCGTGTCTTAGGCCAAAAACGCATTGTCAGAAGTGGGATTTGAACCCACGCCTCCATCTGGAGACAAGTACACCCAAGTATGGGGAAGAAACTACTCTTGAGTCTGGCACCTTAGACCACTCGGCCATCATGACAAACACAGCTACCATACCTTTTCCTCTTCCCCCTTGGCAACGCTAAAAATGTTAAATATCCCTTTGTTATTGTCGGAGAATGAAGAATATCAATGTTTGTTGATTAGAGAGAGAAACAGCAATCTTTTTTTTTTTCAGAAGTGGGAGATCAGTGATAAGTGGAAATCATCTTTTACACATTGTAATTAATCTTGGATAGTTTTAAAGTAGTTCGGAATCCTTAACACTGGCCAACCAGTCAGGACCGTGTGGCCTAATGGATAAGGCGTCTGACTTCGGTGAAGATTGAGGGTTCGAGTCCCTTCGTGGTCGCAGTGGCACTTGGTTGACGTGTTCATCTCCTTTTAACGTTCGTAAGAATGTGCTCTCATGACTCCTAAAAGTAAAATATCAGTTAGAGGCACGTCACCGTGTCTTAGGCTAAAAACACATTGTCAGAAGTGGGATTTGAACCCACGCCTCCATCTGGAGACCAGAACACCCAAGTATGGGGAAGAAACTACTCTTGAGTCTGGCGCCTTAGACCACTCGGCCATCCTGACAAACACAGCTTCCTTACCTTTTCCTCTTCCCCCTTGGGAACACTATAAATGTTAAATATCCCTTTGTTATAGTCGGAGGATGAAGAATATCAATGTTTGTTGATTAGAGAGAGAAACAGCAATCTCTTTTTTTTTCAGAAGTGGGAGATCAGTGATAAGTGGAAATAATCTTTTACACATTGTAATTAATCTTGGATAGTTTTAAAGTAGTTCGGAATCCTTAACACGGGCCAACCAGTCAGGACCTTGTGGCCTAATGGATAAGGCGTCTGACTTTGGATCAGAAGATTGAGGGTTCGAGTCCCTTCGTGGTCGCAGTGGCACTTGGTTGACGTGTTCATCTCCTTTTAACGTTCGTAAGAATGTGCTCTCATGACTCCTAAAAGTAAAATATCAGTTAGAGGCACGTGACCGTGTCTTAGGCCAAAAACACATTGTCAGAAGTGGGATTTGAACCCACGCCCTCCATCTGGAGACCAGAACACCCAAGTATGGGGAAGAAACTACTCTTGAGTCTGGCGCCTTAGACCACTCGGTCATCCTGACAAACACAGCTTCCTTTCCTTTTCCTCTTCCCCCTTGGGAACACTATAAATGTTAAATATCCCTTTGTTATAGTCGGAGGATGAAGAATATCAATGTTTGTTGATTAGAGAGAGAAACAGCAATCTCTTTTTTTTTCAGAAGTGGGAGATCAGTGATAAGTGGAAATCATCTTTTACACATTGTAGTTCATCTTGGATCGCTTTAAAGTGGTTCGAAATCCTTAACGCAGGCCAACCAAACAAGACCGCGTGGCCTAATGGATAAGGTGTCTGACTTCGAATCAGAAGATTGAGGGTTCGAGTCCCTTCGTGGTCGCATTTGGTTGACGTGTTTCATTTCCTCTTTTAACGTTCGTAAGAATGTGCTCTC
>NC_079197.1:151907051-151912051 GCF_029499605.1 Hyla sarda
TGGCCAACCAGTCAGGACCGTGTGGCCTAATGGATAAGGCGTCTGACTTCGGATCAGAAGATTGAGGGTTCGAGTCCCTTCGTGGTCGCAGTGGCACTTGGTTGATGTGTTCATCTCCTTTTAACGTTCGTAAGAATGTGCTCTCATGACTCCTAAAAGTACAATATCAGTTAGAGGCACGTGACCGTGTCTTAGGCCAAAAACACATTGTCAGAAGTGGGATTTGAACCCACGCCTCCATCTGGAGACCAGAACACCCAAGTATGGGGAAGAAACTACTCTTGAGACTGGCGCCTTAGACCACTCGGCCATCCTGACAAACACAGCTTCCTTTCCTTTTCTTTCCTTTTCCTCTTCCCCCTTGGGAACACTATAAATGTTAAATATCCCTTTGTTATAGTCGGAGGATGAAGAATATCAATGTTTGTTGATTAGAGAGAGAAACAGCAATCTCTTTTTTTTTCAGAAGTGGGAGATCAGTGATAAGTGGAAATCATCTTTTACACATTGTAGTTCATCTTGGATCGCTTTAAAGTGGTTCGAAATCCTTAACGCAGGCCAACCAAACAAGACCGCGTGGCCTAATGGATAAGGTGTCTGACTTCGAATCAGAAGATTGAGGGTTCGAGTCCCTTCGTGGTCGCATATGGTTGACGTGTTCATTTCCTCTTTTAACGTTCGTAAGAATGTGCTCTCATGACTCCTAAGAGTAGAATATCAGTTAGAGGCACGTGACCGTGTCTTAGGCCAAAAACGCATTGTCAGAAGTGGGATTTGAACCTACGGCTCCATCTGGAGACCAGAACACCCAAGTATGGGGAAGAAACTACTCTTGAGTCTGGCGCCTTAGACCACTCGGCCATCCTGACAAACACAGCTACCATACCCTTTCCTCTTCCCCCTTGGGAACACTAAAAATGTTAAATATCCCTTTGTTATTGTCGGAGAATGAAGAATATCAATGTTTGTTGATTAGAGAGAGAAACAGCAATCTTTTTTTTTTTCAGAAGTGGGAGATCAGTGATAAGTGGAAATCATCTTTTACACATTGTAATTAATCTTGGATAGTTTTAAAGTGGTTCGAAATCCTTAACGCAGGCCAACCAAACAAGACCGCGTGGCCTAATGGATAAGGTGTCTGACTTCGAATCAGAAGATTGAGGGTTCGAGTCCCTTCGTGGTCGCATATGGTTGACGTGTTCATTTCCTCTTTTAACGTTCGTAAGAATGTGCTCTCATGACTCCTAAGAGTAGAATATCAGTTAGAGGCACGTGACCGTGTCTTAGGCCAAAAACGCATTGTCAGAAGTGGGATTTGAACCCACGCCTCCATCTGGAGACCAGAACACCCAAGTATGGGGAAGAAACTACTCTTGAGTCTGGCGCCTTAGACCACTCGGCCATCCTGACAAACACAGCTTCCTTACCTTTTCCTCTTCCCCCTTGGGAACACTATAAATGTTAAATATCCCTTTGTTATAGTCGGAGGATGAAGAATATCAATGTTTGTTGATTAGAGAGAGAAACAGCAATCTTTTTTTTTTCAGAGTTGGGAGATCAGTGATAAATGGAAATCATCTTTTACACATTGTAGTTCATCTTGGATCGCTTTAAAGTGGTTCGAAATCCTTAACGCAGGCCAACCAAACAAGACCGCATGGCCTAATGGATAAGGCGTCTGACTTCGGATCAGAAGATTGAGGGTTTGAGTCCCTTGTGGTCGCATTTGGTTGACTTGTTCATTTCCTCTTTTAACGTTCGTAAGAATGTGCTCTCAAGACTCCTAAAAGTAGAATATCAGTTAGAGGCACGTGACCGTGTCTTAGGCCAAAAACGCATTGTCAGAAGTGGGATTTGAACCCACGCCTCCATCTGGAGACCAGAACACCCAAGTATGGGGAAGAAACTACTCTTGAGTCTGGCGCCTTAGACCACTCGGCCATCCTGACAAACACAGCTACCGTACCTTTTCAACTTCCCCCTTGGGAACACTAAAAATGTTAAATATCCCTTTGTTATTGTCGGAGAATGAAGAATATCAATGTTTGTTGATTAGAGAGAGAAACAGCAATCTTTTTTTTTTTCAGAAGTGGGAGATCAGTGATAAGTGGAAATCATCTTTTACACATTGTAATTAATCTTGGATAGTTTTAAAGTAGTTCGGAATCCTTAACATGAGCCAACCAGTCAGGACCGTGTGGCCTAATGGATAAGGCGTCTGACTTCGGATCAGAAAATTGAGGGTTTGAGTCCCTTCGTGGTCGCAGTGGCACTTGGTTGACGTGTTCATCTCCTTTTAACGTTCGTAAGAATGTGCTCTCATGACTCCTAAAAGTAAAATATCAGTTAGAGGCACGTGACCGTGTCTTAGGCCAAAAACGCATTGTCAGAAGTGGGATTTGAACCCACGCCTCCATCTGGAGACCAGAACACCCAAATATGGGGAAGAAACTTCTCTTGAGTTTGGCACCTTAGACCACTCGGCCATCCTGACTAACACAGCTACCGTATCTTTTCCTCTTCCCCCTTGGGAACACTAAAAATTATAAATATCCCTTTGTTATTGTCGGAGAATGAGGAATATCAATGTTTGTTGATTAGAGAGAGAAACAGCAATCTTTTTTTTTTTTCAGAAGTGGGAGATCAGTGATAAGTGGAAATCATCTTTTACACATTGTAATTAATCTTGGATAGTTTTAAAGTAGTTCGGAATCCTTAACTCGGGCCAACCAGTCAGGACCGTGTGGCCTAATGGATAAGGCGTCTGACTTCGAATCAGAAGATTGAGGGTTCGAGTCCCTTCGTGGTCGCAGTGGCACTTGGTTGATGTGTTCATCTCCTTTTAACGTTCGTAAGAATGTGCTCTCATGACTCCTAAAAGTAAAATATCAGTTAGAGGCACGTGACCGTGTCTTAGGCCAAAAACACATTGTCAGAAATGGGATTTGAACCCACGCCTCCATCTGGAGACCAGAACACCCAAGTATGGGGAAGAAACTACTCTTGAGTCTGGCGCCTTAGACCACTCGGCCATCCTGACAAACACAGCTACCATACCCTTTCCTCTTCCCCCTTGGGAACACTAAAAATGTTAAATATCCCTTTGTTATTGTCGGAGAATGAAGAATATCAATGTTTGTTGATTAGAGAGAGAAACAGCAATCTTTTTTTTTTTCAGAAGTGGGATATCAGTGATAAGTGGAAATCATCTTTTACACATTGTAATTAATCTTGGATAGTTTTAAAGTAGTTCGGAATCCTTAACACTGGCCAACCAGTCAGGACCGTGTGGCCTAATGGATAAGGCGTCTGACTTCGGATCAGAAGATTGAGGGTTCGAGTCCCTTCGTGGTCGCAGTGGCACTTGGTTGACGTGTTCATCTCCTTTTAACGTTCGTAAGAATGTGCTCTCATGACTTCTAAAAGTAAAATATCAGTTAGAGGCACGTGACCGTGTCTTAGGCCAAAAACGCATTGTCAGAAGTGGGATTTGAACCCACGCCTCCATCTGGAGACCAGAACACCCAAGTATGGGGAAGAAACTACTCTTGAGTCTGGCACCTTAGACCACTCGGCCATCCTGACAAACACAGCTTCCTTACCTTTTCCTCTTCCCCCTTGGGAACACTATAAATGTTAAATATCCCTTTGTTATAGTCGGAGGATGAAGAATATCAATGTTTGTTGATTAGAGAGAGAAACAGCAATCTCTTTTTTTTTCAGAAGTGGGAGATCAGTGATAAGTGGAAATCATGTTTTACACATTGTAGTTCATCTTGGATCGCTTTGAAGTTGTTCGAAATCCTTAACGCAGGCCAACCAAACAAGACCGTGTGGCCTAATGGATAAGGCGTCTGACTTCGAATCAGAAGATTGAGGGTTCGAGTCCCTTCGTGGTCGCATTTGGTTGACGTGTTCATCTCCTTTTAACGTTCGTAAGAATGTGCTCTCATGACTCCTAAAAGTAAAAAGTCAGTTAGAGGCACGTGACCGTGTCTTAGGCCAAAAATACATTGTCAGAAGTGGGATTTGAACCCACGCCTCCGTCTGGAGACCAGAACACCCAAGTATGGGGAAGAAACTACTCTTGAGTCTGGTGCCTTAGACCACTCGGCCATCCTGACAAACACAGCTTCCTTACTTTTTCCTCTTCCCCCTTGGGAACACTATAAATGTTAAATATCCCTTTGTTATAGTCGGAGGATGAAGAATATCAATGTTTGTTGATTAGAGAGAGAAACAGCAATCTCTTTTTTTTTCAGAAGTGGGAGATCAGTGATAAGTGGAAATCATCTTTTACACATTGTAGTTCATCTTGGATCGCTTTAAAGTGGTTCGAAATCCTTAACGCAGGCCAACGAAACAAGACCGCGTGGCCTAATGGATAAGGCGTCTTACTTCGAATCAGAAGATTGAGGGTTGGAGTCCCTTCGTGGTCGCATTTGGTTGACGTGTTCATCTCCTTTTAACGTTCGTAAGAATGTGCTCTCATGACTCCTAAAAGTAAAATGTCAGTTAGAGGCACGTGACTGTGTCTTAGGCCAAAAACGCATTGTCAGAAGTGGGATTTGAACCCACGCCTCCAGCTGGAGACCAGAACACCCAAATATGGGGAAGAAACTACTCTTGAGTCTGGCGCCTTAGACCACTCGGCCATCCTGACAAACACAGCTTCCTTACCTTTTCCTCTTCCCCCTTGGGAACACTAAAAATGTTAAATATCTCTTTGTTATAGTCGGAGGATGAAGAATATCAATGTTTGTTGATTAGAGAGAGAAACAGCAATCTCTTTTTTTTCAGAAGTGGGAGATCAGTGATAAGTGGAAATCATCTTTTACACATTGTAGTTCATCTTGGATCGATTTAAAGTGGTTCGAAATCCTTAACGCAAGCCAACCAAACTAGACCGCGTGGCCTAATGGATAAGGCGTCTGACTTCGAATCAGAAGATTGAGGGTTCGAGTCCCGTGTGGTCGCATTTGGTTGACGTGTTCATTTCC
>NC_079197.1:151922051-151942051 GCF_029499605.1 Hyla sarda
AATATCCCTTTGTTATAGTCGGAGGATGAAGAATATCAATGTTTGTTGATTAGAGAGAGAAACAGCAATCTCTTTTTTTTTCAGAAGTGGGAGATCAGTGATAAGTGGAAATCATCTTTTACACATTGTAGTTCATCTTGGATCGCTTTAAAGTGGTTCGAAATCCTTAACGCAGGCCAACCAAACAAGACCGCGTGGCCTAATGGATAAGGTGTCTGACTTCGAATCAGAAGATTGAGGGTTCGAGTCCCTTCGTGGTCGCATTTGGTTGACGTGTTCATTTCCTCTTTTAACGTTCGTAAGAATGTGCTCTCATGACTCCTAAAAGTAGAATATCAGTTAGAGGCACGTGACCGTGTCTTAGGCCAAAAACGCATTGTCAGAAGTGGGATTTGAACCCACGCCTCCATCTGGAGACCAGAACACCCAAGTATGGGGAAGAAACTACTCTTGAGTCTGGCGCCTTAGACCACTCGGCCATCCTGACAAACACAGCTACTGTACCATTTCCTCTTCCCCCTTGGGAACACTAAAAATGTTAAATATCCCTTTGTTATTGTCGGAGAATGAAGAATATCAATGTTTGTTGATTAGAGAGAGAAACAGCAATCTTTTTTTTTTTCAGAAGTGGGAGATCAGTGATAAGTGGAAATCATCTTTTACACATTGTAGTTCATCTTGGATCGCTTTAAAGTGGTTCGAAATCCTTAACGCAGGCCAACCAAACAAGACCGCGTGGCCTAATGGATAAGGCGTCTGACTTCGGATCAGAAGATTGAGGGTTGGAGTCCCTTCGTGGTCGCAGTGGCACTTGGTTGACATGTTCATCTCCTTTTAACGTTCGTAAGAATGTGCTCTCATGACTCCTAAAAGTAAAATATCAGTTAGAGGCACGTGACCGTGTCTTAGGCCAAAAACGCATTGTCAGAAGTGGGATTTGAACCCACGCCTCCATCTGGAGACCAGAACACCCAAGTATGGGGAAGAAACTACTCTTGAGTCTGGCGCCTTAGACCACTCGGCCATCCAGACAAACACAGCTTCCTTACCTTTTCCTCTTCCCCCTTGGGAACACTATAAATGTTAAATATCCCTTTGTTATAGTCGGAGGATGAAGAATATCAATGTTTGTTGATTAGAGAGAGAAACAGCAATCTCTTTTTTTTTCAGAAGTGGGAGATCAGTGATAAGTGGAAATCATCTTTTACACATTGTAGTTCATCTTGGATCGCTTTAAAGTGGTTCGAAATCCTTAACGCTGGCCAACCAAACAAGACCGCGTGGCCTAATGGATAAGGTGTCTGACTTCGAATCAGAAGATTGAGGGTTCGAGTCCCTTCGTGGTCGCATTTGGTTGACGTGTTCATCTCCTTTTAACGTTCGTAAGAATGTGCTCTCATGACTCCTAAAAGTAAAAAGTCAGTTAGAGGCACGTGACCGTGTCTTAGGCCAAAAACGCATAGTCAGAAGTGGGATTTGAACCCACGCCTCCATCTGGAGACCAGAACACCCAAGTATGGGGAAGAAACTACTCTTGAGTCTGGCACCTTAGACCACTCGGCCATCCTGACAAACACAGCTACTGTACCATTTACTCTTCCCCCTTGGGAACACTAAAAATGTTAAATATCCCTTTGTTATTGTCGGAGAATGAAGAATATCAATGTTTGTTGATTAGAGAGAGAAACAGCAATCTTTTTTTTTTTCAGAAGTGGGAGATCAGTGATAAGTGGAAATCATCTTTTACACATTGTAGTTCATCTTGGATCGCTTTAAAGTGGTTCGAAATCCTTAACGCATGCCAACCAAACAAGACCGTGTGGCCTAATGGATAAGGCGTCTGACTTCGAATCAGAAGATTGAGGGTTCGAGTCCCTTCGTGGTCGCAGTGGCACTTGGTTGACATGTTCATCTCCTTTTAACGTTCGTAAGAATGTGCTCTCATGACTCCTAAAAGTAAAATATCAGTTAGAGGCACGTGACCGTGTCTTAGGCCAAAAACGCATTGTCAGAAGTGGGATTTGAACCCACGCCTCCATCTGGAGACCAGAACACCCAAGTATGGGGAAGAAACTACTCTTGAGTCTGGCGCCTTAGACCACTCGGCCATCCTGACAAACACAGCTTCCTTACCTTTTCCTCTTCCCCCTTGGGAACACTATAAATGTTAAATATCCCTTTGTTATAGTCGGAGGATGAAGAATATCAATGTTTGTTGATTAGAGAGAGAAACAGCAATCTTTTTTTTTTCAGAGTTGGGAGATCAGTGATAAATGGAAATCATCTTTTACACATTGTAGTTCATCTTGGATCGCTTTAAAGTGGTTCGAAATCCTTAACGCAGGTCAACCAAACAAGACCGCATGGCCTAATGGATAAGGCGTCTGACTTCGGATCAGAAGATTGAGGGTTTGAGTCCCTTGTGGTCGCATTTGGTTGACTTGTTCATTTCCTCTTTTAACGTTCGTAAGAATGTGCTCTCATGACTCCTAAAAGTAGAATATCAGTTAGAGGCATGTGACCGTGTCTTAGGCCAAAAACGCATTGTCAGAAGTGGGATTTGAACCCACGCCTCCATCTGGAGACCAGAACACCCAAGTATGGGGAAGAAACTACTCTTGAGTCTGGCGCCTTAGACCACTCGGCCATCCTGACAAACACAGCTACCGAACCTTTTCCTCTTCCCCTTGGGAACACTAAAAATGTTAAATATCCCTTTGTTATTGTCGGAGAATGAAGAATATCAATGTTTGTTGATTAGAGAGAGAAACAGCAATCTTTTTTTTTTTCAGAAGTGGGAGATCAGTGATAAGTGGAAATCATCTTTTACACATTGTAATTAATCTTGGATAGTTTTAAAGTAGTTCGGAATCCTTAACATGAGCCAACCAGTCAGGACCGTGTGGCCTAATGGATAAGGCGTCTGACTTCGGATCAGAAAATTGAGGGTTTGAGTCCCTTCGTGGTCGCAGTGGCACTTGGTTGACGTGTTCATCTCCTTTTAACGTTCGTAAGAATGTGCTCTCATGACTCCTAAAAGTAAAATATCAGTTAGAGGCATGTGACCGTGTCTTAGGCCAAAAACGCATTGTCAGAAGTGGGATTTGAACCCACGCCTCCATCTGGAGACCAGAACACCCAAATATGGGGAAGAAACTTCTCTTGAGTTTGGCACCTTAGACCACTCGGCCATCCTGACTAACACAGCTACCGTATCTTTTCCTCTTCCCCCTTGGGAACACTAAAAATTATAAATATCCCTTTGTTATTGTCGGAGAATGAGGAATATCAATGTTTGTTGATTAGAGAGAGAAACAGCAATCTTTTTTTTTTTTCAGAAGTGGGAGATCAGTGATAAGTGGAAATCATCTTTTACACATTGTAATTAATCTTGGATAGTTTTAAAGTAGTTCGGAATCCTTAACTCGGGCCAACCAGTCAGGACAGTGTGGCCTAATGGATAAGGCGTCTGACTTCGAATCAGAAGATTGAGGGTTCGAGTCCCTTCGTGGTCGCAGTGGCACTTGGTTGATGTGTTCATCTCCTTTTAACGTTCGTAAGAATGTGCTCTCATGACTCCTAAAAGTAAAATATCAGTTAGAGGCACGTGACCGTGTCTTAGGCCAAAAACACATTGTCAGAAGTGGGATTTGAACCCACGCCTCCATCTGGAGACCAGAACACCCAAGTATGGGGAAGAAACTACTCTTGAGTCTGGCGCCTTAGACCACTCGGCCATCCTGACAAACACAGCTACCATACCCTTTCCTCTTCCCCCTTGGGAACACTAAAAATGTTAAATATCCCTTTGTTATTGTCGGAGAATGAAGAATATCAATGTTTGTTGATTAGAGAGAGAAACAGCAATCTCTTTTTTTTTCAGAAGTGGGAGATCAGTGATAAGTGGAAATCATGTTTTACACATTGTAATTCATCTTGGATCGCTTTGAAGTTGTTCGAAATCCTTAACGCAGGCCAACCAAACAAGACCGTGTGGCCTAATGGATAAGGCGTCTGACTTCGAATCAGAAGATTGAGGGTTCGAGTCCCTTCGTGGTCGCATTTGGTTGACGTGTTCATCTCCTTTTAACGTTCGTAAGAATGTGCTCTCATGACTCCTAAAAGTAAAAAGTCAGTTAGAGGCACTAGACCGTGTCTTAGGCCAAAAACACATTGTCAGAAGTGGGATTTGAACCCACGCCTCCAGCTGGAGACCAGAACACCCAAATATGGGGAAGAAACTACTCTTGAGTCTGGCGCCTTAGACCACTCGGCCATCCTGACAAACACAGCTTCCTTACCTTTTCCTCTTCCCCCTTGGGAACACTAAAAATGTTAAATATCCCTTTGTTATAGTCGGAGGATGAAGAATATCAATGTTTGTTGATTAGAGAGAGAAACAGCAATCTCTTTTTTTTTCAGAAGTGGGAGATCAGTGATAAGTGGAAATCATCTTTTACACATTGTAGTTCATCTTGGATCGATTTAAAGTGGTTCGAAATCCTTAACGCAAGCCAACCAAACAAGACCGCGTGGCCTAATGGATAAGGCGTCTGACTTCGAATCAGAAGATTGAGGGTTCGAGTCCCGTGTGGTCGCATTTGGTTGACGTGTTCATTTCCTCTTTTAACGTTCGTAAGAATGTGCTCTCATGACTCCTAAAAGTAGAATATCAGTTAGAGGCACGTGACCGTGTCTTAGGCCAAAAACACATACTTGGGTGATCTGGAGACCAGAACACCCAAGTATGGGGAAGAAACTACTCTTGAGTCTGGCGCCTTAGACCACTCGGCCATCCTGACAAACACAGCTTCCTTACCTTTTCCTCTTCCCCCTTGGGAACACTATAAATGTTAAATATCCCTTTGTTATAGTCGGAGGATGAAGAATATCAATGTTTGTTGATTAGAGAGAGAAACAGCAATCTTTTTTTTTTCAGAGTTGGGAGATCAGTGATAAATGGAAATCATCTTTTACACATTGTAGTTCATCTTGGATCGCTTTAAAGTGGTTCGAAATCCTTAACGCAGGTCAACCAAACAAGACCGCATGGCCTAATGGATAAGGCGTCTGACTTCGGATCAGAAGATTGAGGGTTTGAGTCCCTTCTGGTCGCATTTGGTTGACTTGTTCATTTCCTCTTTTAACGTTCGTAAGAATGTGCTCTCATGACTCCTAAAAGTAGAATATCAGTTAGAGGCATGTGACCGTGTCTTAGGCCAAAAACGCATTGTCAGAAGTGGGATTTGAACCCACGCCTCCATCTGGAGACCAGAACACCCAAGTATGGGGAAGAAACTACTCTTGAGTCTGGCGCCTTAGACCACTCGGCCATCCTGACAAACACAGCTACCGAACCTTTTCCTCTTCCCCTTGGGAACACTAAAAATGTTAAATATCCCTTTGTTATTGTCGGAGAATGAAGAATATCAATGTTTGTTGATTAGAGAGAGAAACAGCAATCTTTTTTTTTTTCAGAAGTGGGAGATCAGTGATAAGTGGAAATCATCTTTTACACATTGTAATTAATCTTGGATAGTTTTAAAGTAGTTCGGAATCCTTAACATGAGCCAACCAGTCAGGACCGTGTGGCCTAATGGATAAGGCGTCTGACTTCGGATCAGAAAATTGAGGGTTTGAGTCCCTTCGTGGTCGCAGTGGCACTTGGTTGACGTGTTCATCTCCTTTTAACGTTCGTAAGAATGTGCTCTCATGACTCCTAAAAGTAAAATATCAGTTAGAGGCATGTGACCGTGTCTTAGGCCAAAAACGCATTGTCAGAAGTGGGATTTGAACCCACGCCTCCATCTGGAGACCAGAACACCCAAATATGGGGAAGAAACTTCTCTTGAGTTTGGCACCTTAGACCACTCGGCCATCCTGACTAACACAGCTACCGTATCTTTTCCTCTTCCCCCTTGGGAACACTAAAAATTATAAATATCCCTTTGTTATTGTCGGAGAATGAGGAATATCAATGTTTGTTGATTAGAGAGAGAAACAGCAATCTTTTTTTTTTTTCAGAAGTGGGAGATCAGTGATAAGTGGAAATCATCTTTTACACATTGTAATTAATCTTGGATAGTTTTAAAGTAGTTCGGAATCCTTAACTCGGGCCAACCAGTCAGGACCGTGTGGCCTAATGGATAAGGCGTCTGACTTCGAATCAGAAGATTGAGGGTTCGAGTCCCTTCGTGGTCGCAGTGGCACTTGGTTGATGTGTTCATCTCCTTTTAACGTTCGTAAGAATGTGCTCTCATGACTCCTAAAAGTAAAATATCAGTTAGAGGCACGTGACCGTGTCTTAGGCCATAAACACATTGTCAGAAGTGGGATTTGAACCCACGCCTCCATCTGGAGACCAGAACACCCAAGTATGGGGAAGAAACTACTCTTGAGTCTGGCGCCTTAGACCACTCGGCCATCCTGACAAACACAGCTACCATACCCTTTCCTCTTCCCCCTTGGGAACACTAAAAATGTTAAATATCCCTTTGTTATTGTCGGAGAATGAAGAATATCAATGTTTGTTGATTAGAGAGAGAAACAGCAATCTCTTTTTTTTTCAGAAGTGGGAGATCAGTGATAAGTGGAAATCATGTTTTACACATTGTAGTTCATCTTGGATCGCTTTGAAGTTGTTCGAAATCCTTAACGCAGGCCAACCAAACAAGACCGTGTGGCCTAATGGATAAGGCGTCTGACTTCGAATCAGAAGATTGAGGGTTCGAGTCCCTTCGTGGTCGCATTTGGTTGACGTGTTCATCTCCTTTTAACGTTCGTAAGAATGTGCTCTCATGACTCCTAAAAGTAAAAAGTCAGTTAGAGGCACTAGACCGTGTCTTAGGCCAAAAACACATTGTCAGAAGTGGGATTTGAACCCACGCCTCCAGCTGGAGACCAGAACACCCAAATATGGGGAAGAAACTACTCTTGAGTCTGGCGCCTTAGACCACTCGGCCATCCTGACAAACACAGCTTCCTTACCTTTTCCTCTTCCCCCTTGGGAACACTAAAAATGTTAAATATCCCTTTGTTATAGTCGGAGGATGAAGAATATCAATGTTTGTTGATTAGAGAGAGAAACAGCAATCTCTTTTTTTTTCAGAAGTGGGAGATCAGTGATAAGTGGAAATCATCTTTTACACATTGTAGTTCATCTTGGATCGATTTAAAGTGGTTCGAAATCCTTAACGCAAGCCAACCAAACAAGACCGCGTGGCCTAATGGATAAGGCGTCTGACTTCGAATCAGAAGATTGAGGGTTCGAGTCCCGTGTGGTCGCATTTGGTTGACGTGTTCATTTCCTCTTTTAACGTTCGTAAGAATGTGCTCTCATGACTCCTAAAAGTAGAATATCAGTTAGAGGCACGTGACCGTGTCTTAGGCCAAAAACACATTGTCAGAAGTGGGATTTGAACCCACGCCTCCATCTGGAGACCAGAACACCCAAGTATGGGGAAGAAACTACTCTTGAGTCTGGCGCCTTAGACCACTCAGCCATCCTGACAAACACAGCTACCATACCCTTTCCTCTTCCCCCTTGGGAACACTAAAAATGTTAAATATCCCTTTGTTATTGTCGGAGAATGAAGAATATCAATGTTTGTTGATTAGAGAGAGAAACAGCAATCTTTTTTTTTTTCAGAAGTGGGAGATCAGTGATAAGTGGAACTCATCTATTACACATTGTAATTAATCTTGGATAGTTTTAAAGTAGTTCGGAATCCTTAACACTGGCCAACCAGTCAGGACCGTGTGCCTAATGGATAAGGCGTCTGACTTCGGATCAGAAGATTGAGGGTTCGAGTCCCTTCGTGGTCGCAGTGGCACTTGGTTGACGTGTTCATCTCCTTTTAACGTTCGTAAGAATGTGCTCTCATGACTCCTAAAAGTAAAATATCAGTTAGAGGCACGTGACCGTGTCTTAGGCCAAAAACACATTGTCAGAAGTGGGATTTGAACCCACGCCTCCATCTGGAGACCAGAACACCCAAGTATGGGGAAGAAACTACTCTTGAGTCTGGCGCCTTAGACCACTCGGCCATCCTGACAAACACAGCTTCCTTACCTTTTCCTCTTCCCCCTTGGGAACACTAAAAATGTTAAGTATCCCTTTGTTATAGTCGGAGGATGAAGAATATCAATGTTTGTTGATTAAAGAGAGAGACAGCAATCTCTTTTTTTTTCAGAAGTGGGAGATCAGTGATAAGTGGAAATCATCTTTTACACATTGTAGTTCATCTTGGATCGCTTTAAAGTGGTTCGAAATCCTTAACATGAGCCAACCAGTCAGGACCGTGTGGCCTAATGGATAAGGCGTCTGACTTCGGGTCAGAAGATTGAGGGTTTGAGTCCCTTCGTGGTCGAAGTGGCACTTGGTTGACGTGTTCATCTCCTTTTAACGTTCGTAAGAATGTGCTCTCATGACTCCTAAAAGTAAAATATCAGTTAGAGGCACGTGACCGTGTCTTAGGCCAAAAACGCATTGTCAGAAGTGGGATTTGAACCCACGCCTCCATCTGGAGACCAGAACACCCAAGTATGGGGAAGAAACTACTCTTGAGTCTGGCTCCTTAGACCACTCAGCCATCCTGACAAACACAGCTTCCTTACCTTTGCCTCTTCCCCCTTGGGAACACTAAAAATGTTAAATATCACTTTGTTATAGTCGGAGGATGAACAATATCAATGTTTGTTGATTAGAGAGAGAAACAGCAATCTTTTTTTTTTCCAGAGTTGGGAGATCAGTGATAAATGGAAATCATCTTTTACACATTGTAGTTCATCTTGGATCGCTTTAAAGTGGTTCGAAATCCTTAACGCAGGCCAACCAAACAAGACCGCGTGGCCTAATGGATAAGGCGTCTGACTTTGAATCAGAAGATTGAGGGTTCGAGTCCCTTCGTGGTTGCATTTGGTTGACGTGTTCATTTCCTATTTTAACGTTCGTAAGAATGTGCTCTCATGACTCCTAAAAGTAGAATATCAGTTAGAGGCACGTGACCGTGTCTTAGGCCAAAAACGCATTGTCAGAAGTGGGATTTGAACCCACGCCTCCATCTGGAGACCAGAACACCCAAGTATGGGGAAGAAACTACTCTTGAGTCTGGCACCTTAGACCACTCGGCCATCCTGACAAACACAGCTTTCTTACCTTTTCCTCTTCCCCCTTGGGAACACTAAAAAAGTTAAATATCCCTTTGTCATTGTCGGAGGATGAAGAATATCAATGTTTGTTGATTAGAGAGAGAAACAGCAATCTCTTTTTTTTTCAGAAGTGGGAGATCAGTGATAAGTGGAAATCATCTTTTACACATTGTGGTTCATCTTGGATCGATTTAAAGTGGTTCGAAATCCTTAACACAAGCCAACCAAACAAGACCGCGTGGCCTAATGGATAAGGCGTCTGACTTCGAATCAGAAGATTGAGGGTTCGAGTCCCGTGTGGTCGCATTTGGTTGACGTGTTCATTTCCTCTTTTAACGTTCGTAAGAATGTGCTCTCATGACTCCTAAAAGTAGAATATCAGTTAGAGGCACGTGACCGTGTCTTAGGCCAAAAACACATTGTCAGAAGTGGGATTTGATCCCACGCCTCCATCTGGAGACCAGAACACCCAAGTATGGGGAAGAAACTACTCTTGAGTCTGGCGCCTTAGACCACTCGGCCATCCTGACAAACACAGCTACCGTACCATTTCCTCTTCCCCCTTGGGAACACTAAAAATGTTAAATATCCCTTTGTTATTGTCGGAGAATGAAGAATATCAATGTTTGTTGATTAGAGAGAGAAACAGCAATTTTTTTTTTTTTCAGAAGTGGGAGATCAGTGATAAGTGGAAATCATCTTTTACACATTGTAGTTCATCTTGGATCGCTTTAAAGTGGTTTGAAATCCTTAACGCAGGCCAACCAAACAAGACTGCGTGGCCTAATGGATAAGGCGTCTGACTTCGGATCAGAAGATTGAGGGTTTGAGTCCCTTCGTGGTCGCAGTGGCACTTGGTTGACATGTTCATCTCCTTTTAACGTTCGTAAGAATGTGCTCTCATGACTCCTAAAAGTAGAATATCAGTTAGAGGCACGTGACCGTGTCTTAGGCCAAAAACGCATTGTCAGAAGTGGGATTTGAACCCACGCCTCCATCTGGAGACAAGTACACCCAAGTATGGGGAAGAAACTACTCTTGAGTCTGGCACCTTAGACCACTCGGCCATCATGACAAACACAGCTACCATACCTTTTCCTCTTCCCCCTTGGCAACGCTAAAAATGTTAAATATCCCTTTGTTATTGTCGGAGAATGAAGAATATCAATGTTTGTTGATTAGAGAGAGAAACAGCAATCTTTTTTTTTTTCAGAAGTGGGAGATCAGTGATAAGTGGAAATCATCTTTTACACATTGTAATTAATCTTGGATAGTTTTAAAGTAGTTCGGAATCCTTAACACTGGCCAACCAGTCAGGACCGTGTGGCCTAATGGATAAGGTGTCTGACTTCGAATCAGAAGATTGAGGGTTCGAGTCCCTTCGTGGTCGCATTTGGTTGACGTGTTCATTTCCTCTTTTAACGTTCGTAAGAATGTGCTCTCATGACTCCTAAAAGTAGAATATCAGTTAGAGGCACGTGACCGTGTCTTAGGCCAAAAACGCATTGTCAGAAGTGGGATTTGAACCCACGCCTCCATCTGGAGACCAGAACACCCAAGTATGGGGAAGAAACTACTCTTGAGTCTGGCGCCTTAGACCACTCGGCCATCCTGACAAACACAGCTACCGTACCATTTCCTCTTCCCCCTTGGGAACACTAAAAATGTTAAATATCCCTTTGTTATTGTCGGAGAATGAAGAATATCAATGTTTGTTGATTAGAGAGAGAAACAGCAATTTTTTTTTTTTTCAGAAGTGGGAGATCAGTGATAAGTGGAAATCATCTTTTACACATTGTAGTTCATCTTGGATCGCTTTAAAGTGGTTTGAAATCCTTAACGCAGGCCAACCAAACAAGACTGCGTGGCCTAATGGATAAGGCGTCTGACTTCGGATCAGAAGATTGAGGGTTTGAGTCCCTTCGTGGTCGCAGTGGCACTTGGTTGACATGTTCATCTCCTTTTAACGTTCGTAAGAATGTGCTCTCATGACTCCTAAAAGTAGAATATCAGTTAGAGGCACGTGACCGTGTCTTAGGCCAAAAACGCATTGTCAGAAGTGGGATTTGAACCCACGCCTCCATCTGGAGACAAGTACACCCAAGTATGGGGAAGAAACTACTCTTGAGTCTGGCACCTTAGACCACTCGGCCATCATGACAAACACAGCTACCATACCTTTTCCTCTTCCCCCTTGGCAACGCTAAAAATGTTAAATATCCCTTTGTTATTGTCGGAGAATGAAGAATATCAATGTTTGTTGATTAGAGAGAGAAACAGCAATCTTTTTTTTTTTCAGAAGTGGGAGATCAGTGATAAGTGGAAATCATCTTTTACACATTGTAGTTCATCTTGGATCGCTTTAAAGTGGTTTGAAATCCTTAACGCAGGCCAACCAAACAAGACTGCGTGGCCTAATGGATAAGGCGTCTGACTTCGGATCAGAAGATTGAGGGTTTGAGTCCCTTCGTGGTCGCAGTGGCACTTGGTTGACATGTTCATCTCCTTTTAACGTTCGTAAGAATGTGCTCTCATGACTCCTAAAAGTAGAATATCAGTTAGAGGCACGTGACCGTGTCTTAGGCCAAAAACGCATTGTCAGAAGTGGGATTTGAACCCACGCCTCCATCTGGAGACAAGTACACCCAAGTATGGGGAAGAAACTACTCTTGAGTCTGGCACCTTAGACCACTCGGCCATCATGACAAACACAGCTACCATACCTTTTCCTCTTCCCCCTTGGCAACGCTAAAAATGTTAAATATCCCTTTGTTATTGTCGGAGAATGAAGAATATCAATGTTTGTTGATTAGAGAGAGAAACAGCAATCTTTTTTTTTTTCAGAAGTGGGAGATCAGTGATAAGTGGAAATCATCTTTTACACATTGTAATTAATCTTGGATAGTTTTAAAGTAGTTCGGAATCCTTAACACTGGCCAACCAGTCAGGACCGTGTGGCCTAATGGATAAGGCGTCTGACTTCGGATCAGAAGATTGAGGGTTCGAGTCCCTTCGTGGTCGCAGTGGCACTTGGTTGACGTGTTCATCTCCTTTTAACGTTCGTAAGAATGTGCTCTCATGACTCCTAAAAGTAAAATATCAGTTAGAGGCACGTCACCGTGTCTTAGGCTAAAAACACATTGTCAGAAGTGGGATTTGAACCCACGCCTCCATCTGGAGACCAGAACACCCAAGTATGGGGAAGAAACTACTCTTGAGTCTGGCGCCTTAGACCACTCGGCCATCCTGACAAACACAGCTTCCTTACCTTTTCCTCTTTCCACTTGGGAACACTATAAATGTTAAATATCCCTTTGTTATAGTCGGAGGATGAAGAATATCAATGTTTGTTGATTAGAGAGAGAAACAGCAATCTCTTTTTTTTTCAGAAGTGGGAGATCAGTGATAAGTGGAAATCATCTTTTACACATTGTAGTTCATCTTGGATCGCTTTAAAGTGGTTCGAAAGCCTTAACGCAGGCCAACCAAAGAAGACCGCGTGGCCTAATGGATAAGGCGTCTGACTTTGAATCAGAAGATTGAGGGTTCGAGTCCCTTGTGGTAGCATTTGGTTGACTTGTTCATTTCCTCTTTTAACGTTCGTAAGAATGTGCTCTCATGACTCCTAAAAGTAGAATATCAGTTAGAGGCACGTGACCGTGTCTTAGGCCAAAAACGCATTGTCAGAAGTGGGATTTGAACCCACGCCTCCATCTGGAGACCAGAACACCCAAGTATGGGGAAGAAACTACTCTTGAGTTTGGCACCTTAGACCACTCGGCCATCCTGACTAACACAGCTACCGTATCTTTTCCTCTTCCCCCTTGGGAACACTAAAAATTTTAAATATCCCTTTGTTATTGTCGGAGAATGAGGAATATCAATGTTTGTTGATTAGAGAGAGAAACAGCAATCTTTTTTTTTTTCAGAAGTGGGAGATCAGTGATAAGTGGAAATCATCTTTTACACATTGTAATTAATCTTGGATAGTTTTAAAGTAGTTCGGGAATCCTTAACACGGGCCAACCAGTCTGGACCGTGTGGCCTAATGGATAAGGCGTCTGACTTCGGATCAGGAGATTGAGGGTTCGAGTCCCTTCGTGGTCGCAGTGACACTTGGTTGACGTGTTCATCTCCTTTTAAAGTTCGTAAGAATGTGCTCTCATGACTCCTAAAAGTAAAATATCAGTTAGAGGCACGTGACCGTGTCTTAGGCCAAAAACGCATTGTCAGAAGTGGGATTTGAACCCACGCCTCCATCTGGAGACCAGAACACCCAAGTATGGGGAAGAAACTACTCTTGAGTCTCGCGCCTTAGACCACTCGGCCATCCTGACTAACACAGCTACCGTATCTTTTCCTCTTCCCTCTTGGGAACACTAAAAATTTTAAATATCCCTTTGTTATTGTCGGAGAATGAGGAATATCAATGTTTGTTGATTAGAGAGAGAAACAGCAATCTTTTTTTTTTTCAGAAGTGGGAGATCAGTGATAAGTGGAAATCATCTTTTACACATTGTAATTAATCTTGGATAGTTTTAAAGTAGTTCGGAATCCTTAACACGGGCCAACCAGTCAGGACCTTGTGGCCTAATGGATAAGGCGTCTGACTTTGGATCAGAAGATTGAGGGTTCGAGTCCCTTCGTGGTCGCAGTGGCACTTGGTTGACGTGTTCATCTCCTTTTAACGTTCGTAAGAATGTGCTCTCATGACTCCTAAAAGTAAAATATCAGTTAGAGGCACGTGACCGTGTCTTAGGCCAAAAACACATTGTCAGAAATGGGATTTGAACCCACGCCTCCATCTGGAGACCAGAACACCCAAGTATGGGGAAGAAACTACTCTTGAGTCTGGCGCCTTAGACCACTCGGTCATCCTGACAAACACAGCTTCCTTTCCTTTTCCTCTTCCCCCTTGGGAACACTAAAAATGTTAAATATCCCTTTGTTATTGTCGGAGAATGAAGAATATCAATGTTTGTTGATTAGAGAGAGAAACAGCAATTTTTTTTTTTTTCAGAAGTGGGAGATCAGTGATAAGTGGAAATCATCTTTTACACATTGTAGTTCATCTTGGATCGCTTTAAAGTGGTTCGAAATCCTTAACGCAGGCCAACCAAACAAGACTGCGTGGCCTAATGGATAAGGCGTCTGACTTCGGATCAGAAGATTGAGGGTTTGAGTCCCTTCGTGGTCGCAGTGGCACTTGGTTGACATGTTCATCTCCTTTTAACGTTCGTAAGAATGTGCTCTCATGACTCCTAAAAGTAGAATATCAGTTAGAGGCACGTGACCGTGTCTTAGGCCAAAAACGCATTGTCAGAAGTGGGATTTGAACCCACGCCTCCATCTGGAGACAAGTACACCCAAGTATGGGGAAGAAACTACTCTTGAGTCTGGCGCCTTAGACCACTCGGCCATCATGACAAACACAGCTACCATACCTTTTCCTCTTCCCCCTTGGCAACGCTAAAAATGTTAAATATCCCTTTGTTATTGTCGGAGAATGAAGAATATCAATGTTTGTTGATTAGAGAGAGAAACAGCAATCTTTTTTTTTTTCAGAAGTGGGAGATCAGTGATAAGTGGAAATCATCTTTTACACATTGTAATTAATCTTGGATAGTTTTAAAGTAGTTCGGAATCCTTAACACTGGCCAACCAGTCAGGACCGTGTGGCCTAATGGATAAGGCGTCTGACTTCGGATCAGAAGATTGAGGGTTCGAGTCCCTTCGTGGTCGCAGTGGCACTTGGTTGACGTGTTCATCTCCTTTTAACGTTCGTAAGAATGTGCTCTCATGACTCCTAAAAGTAAAATATCAGTTAGAGGCACGTCACCGTGTCTTAGGCTAAAAACACATTGTCAGAAGTGGGATTTGAACCCACGCCTCCATCTGGAGACCAGAACACCCAAGTATGGGGAAGAAACTACTCTTGAGTCTGGCGCCTTAGACCACTCGGCCATCCTGACAAACACAGCTTCCTTACCTTTTCCTCTTCCCCCTTGGGAACACTATAAATGTTAAATATCCCTTTGTTATAGTCGGAGGATGAAGAATATCAATGTTTGTTGATTAGAGAGAGAAACAGCAATCTCTTTTTTTTTTCAGAAGTGGGAGATCAGTGATAAGTGGAAATCATCTTTTACACATTGTAGTTCATCTTGGATCGCTTTAAAGTGGTTCGAAAGCCTTAACGCAGGCCAACCAAACAAGACCGCGTGGCCTAATGGATAAGGCGTCTGACTTTGAATCAGAAGATTGAGGGTTCGAGTCCCTTGTGGTAGCATTTGGTTGACTTGTTCATTTCCTCTTTTAACGTTCGTAAGAATGTGCTCTCATGACTCCTAAAAGTAGAATATCAGTTAGAGGCACGTGACCGTGTCTTAGGCCAAAAACGCATTGTCAGAAGTGGGATTTGAACCCACGCCTCCATCTGGAGACCAGAACACCCAAGTATGGGGAAGAAACTACTCTTGAGTTTGGCACCTTAGACCACTCGGCCATCCTGACTAACACAGCTACCGTATCTTTTCCTCTTCCCCCTTGGGAACACTAAAAATTTTAAATATCCCTTTGTTATTGTCGGAGAATGAGGAATATCAATGTTTGTTGATTAGAGAGAGAAACAGCAATCTTTTTTTTTTTCAGAAGTGGGAGATCAGTGATAAGTGGAAATCATCTTTTACACATTGTAATTAATCTTGGATAGTTTTAAAGTAGTTCGGAATCCTTAACACGGGCCAACCAGTCTGGACCGTGTGGCCTAATGGATAAGGCGTCTGACTTCGGATCAGGAGATTGAGGGTTCGAGTCCCTTCGTGGTCGCAGTGACACTTGGTTGACGTGTTCATCTCCTTTTAAAGTTCGTAAGAATGTGCTCTCATGACTCCTAAAAGTAAAATATCAGTTAGAGGCACGTGACCGTGTCTTAGGCCAAAAACGCATTGTCAGAAGTGGGATTTGAACCCACGCCTCCATCTGGAGACCAGAACACCCAAGTATGGGGAAGAAACTACTCTTGAGTCTCGCGCCTTAGACCACTCGGCCATCCTGACTAACACAGCTACCGTATCTTTTCCTCTTCCCTCTTGGGAACACTAAAAATTTTAAATATCCCTTTGTTATTGTCGGAGAATGAGGAATATCAATGTTTGTTGATTAGAGAGAGAAACAGCAATCTTTTTTTTTTTCAGAAGTGGGAGATCAGTGATAAGTGGAAATCATCTTTTACACATTGTAATTAATCTTGGATAGTTTTAAAGTAGTTCGGAATCCTTAACACGGGCCAACCAGTCAGGACCTTGTGGCCTAATGGATAAGGCGTCTGACTTTGGATCAGAAGATTGAGGGTTCGAGTCCCTTCGTGGTCGCAGTGGCACTTGGTTGACGTGTTCATCTCCTTTTAACGTTCGTAAGAATGTGCTCTCATGACTCCTAAAAGTAAAATATCAGTTAGAGGCACGTGACCGTGTCTTAGGCCAAAAACACATTGTCAGAAGTGGGATTTGAACCCACGCCTCCATCTGGAGACCAGAACACCCAAGTATGGGGAAGAAACTACTCTTGAGTCTGGCGCCTTAGACCACTCGGTCATCCTGACAAACACAGCTTCCTTTCCTTTTCCTCTTCCCCCTTGGGAACACTATAAATGTTAAATATCCCTTTGTTATAGTCGGAGGATGAAGAATATCAATGTTTGTTGATTAGAGAGAGAAACAGCAATCTCTTTTTTTTTCAGAAGTGGGAGATCAGTGATAAGTGGAAATCATCTTTTACACATTGTAGTTCATCTTGGATCGCTTTACAGTGGTTCGAAATCCTTAACGCAGGCCAACCAAACAAGACCGCGTGGCCTAATGGATAAGGTGTCTGACTTCGAATCAGAAGATTGAGGGTTCGAGTCCCTTCGTGGTCGCATTTGGTTGACGTGTTCATTTCCTCTTTTAACGTTCGTAAGAATGTGCTCTCATGACTCCTAAAAGTAGAATATCAGTTAGAGGCACGTGACCGTGTCTTAGGCCAAAAACGCATTGTCAGAAGTGGGATTTGAACCCACGCCTCCATCTGGAGACCAGAACACCCAAGTATGGGGAAGAAACTACTCTTGAGTCTGGCGCCTTAGACCACTCGGCCATCCTGACAAACACAGCTACCGTACCATTTCCTCTTCCCCCTTGGGAACACTAAAAATGTTAAATATCCCTTTGTTATTGTCGGAGAATGAAGAATATCAATGTTTGTTGATTAGAGAGAGAAACAGCAATTTTTTTTTTTTTCAGAAGTGGGAGATCAGTGATAAGTGGAAATCATCTTTTACACATTGTAGTTCATCTTGGATCGCTTTAAAGTGGTTTGAAATCCTTAACGCAGGCCAACCAAACAAGACTGCGTGGCCTAATGGATAAGGCGTCTGACTTCGGATCAGAAGATTGAGGGTTTGAGTCCCTTCGTGGTCGCAGTGGCACTTGGTTGACATGTTCATCTCCTTTTAACGTTCGTAAGAATGTGCTCTCATGACTCCTAAAAGTAGAATATCAGTTAGAGGCACGTGACCGTGTCTTAGGCCAAAAACGCATTGTCAGAAGTGGGATTTGAACCCACGCCTCCATCTGGAGACAAGTACACCCAAGTATGGGGAAGAAACTACTCTTGAGTCTGGCACCTTAGACCACTCGGCCATCATGACAAACACAGCTACCATACCTTTTCCTCTTCCCCCTTGGCAACGCTAAAAATGTTAAATATCCCTTTGTTATTGTCGGAGAATGAAGAATATCAATGTTTGTTGATTAGAGAGAGAAACAGCAATCTTTTTTTTTTTCAGAAGTGGGAGATCAGTGATAAGTGGAAATCATCTTTTACACATTGTAATTAATCTTGGATAGTTTTAAAGTAGTTCGGAATCCTTAACACTGGCCAACCAGTCAGGACCGTGTGGCCTAATGGATAAGGCGTCTGACTTCGGATCAGAAGATTGAGGGTTCGAGTCCCTTCGTGGTCGCAGTGGCACTTGGTTGACGTGTTCATCTCCTTTTAACGTTCGTAAGAATGTGCTCTCATGACTCCTAAAAGTAAAATATCAGTTAGAGGCACGTCACCGTGTCTTAGGCTAAAAACACATTGTCAGAAGTGGGATTTGAACCCACGCCTCCATCTGGAGACCAGAACACCCAAGTATGGGGAAGAAACTACTCTTGAGTCTGGCGCCTTAGACCACTCGGCCATCCTGACAAACACAGCTTCCTTACCTTTTCCTCTTCCCCCTTGGGAACACTATAAATGTTAAATATCCCTTTGTTATAGTCGGAGGATGAAGAATATCAATGTTTGTTGATTAGAGAGAGAAACAGCAATCTCTTTTTTTTTCAGAAGTGGGAGATCAGTGATAAGTGGAAATCATCTTTTACACATTGTAGTTCATCTTGGATCGCTTTAAAGTGGTTCGAAATCCTTAACGCAGGCCAACCAAACAAGACCGCGTGGCCTAATGGATAAGGTGTCTGACTTCGAATCAGAAGATTGAGGGTTCGAGTCCCTTCGTGGTCGCATTTGGTTGACGTGTTCATTTCCTCTTTTAACGTTCGTAAGAATGTGCTCTCATGACTCCTAAAAGTAGAATATCAGTTAGAGGCACGTGACCGTGTCTTAGGCCAAAAACGCATTGTCAGAAGTGGGATTTGAACCCACGCCTCCATCTGGAGACCAGAACACCCAAGTACGGGGAAGAAACTACTCTTGAGTCTGGCGCCTTAGACCACTCGGCCATCCTGACAAACACAGCTACCGTACCATTTCCTCTTCCCCCTTGGGAACACTAAAAATGTTAAATATCCCTTTGTTATTGTCGGAGAATGAAGAATATCAATGTTTGTTGATTAGAGAGAGAAACAGCAATTTTTTTTTTTTTCAGAAGTGGGAGATCAGTGATAAGTGGAAATCATCTTTTACACATTGTAGTTCATCTTGGATCGCTTTAAAGTGGTTTGAAATCCTTAACGCAGGCCAACCAAACAAGACTGCGTGGCCTAATGGATAAGGCGTCTGACTTCGGATCAGAAGATTGAGGGTTTGAGTCCCTTCGTGGTCGCAGTGGCACTTGGTTGACATGTTCATCTCCTTTTAACGTTCGTAAGAATGTGCTCTCATGACTCCTAAAAGTAGAATATCAGTTAGAGGCACGTGACCGTGTCTTAGGCCAAAAACGCATTGTCAGAAGTGGGATTTGAACCCACGCCTCCATCTGGAGACAAGTACACCCAAGTATGGGGAAGAAACTACTCTTGAGTCTGGCACCTTAGACCACTCGGCCATCATGACAAACACAGCTACCATACCTTTTCCTCTTCCCCCTTGGCAACGCTAAAAATGTTAAATATCCCTTTGTTATTGTCGGAGAATGAAGAATATCAATGTTTGTTGATTAGAGAGAGAAACAGCAATCTTTTTTTTTTTCAGAAGTGGGAGATCAGTGATAAGTGGAAATCATCTTTTACACATTGTAATTAATCTTGGATAGTTTTAAAGTAGTTCGGAATCCTTAACACTGGCCAACCAGTCAGGACCGTGTGGCCTAATGGATAAGGCGTCTGACTTCGGATCAGAAGATTGAGGGTTCGAGTCCCTTCGTGGTCGCAGTGGCACTTGGTTGACGTGTTCATTTCCTTTTAACGTTCGTAAGAATGTGCTCTCATGACTCCTAAAAGTAAAATATCAGTTAGAGGCACGTCACCGTGTCTTAGGCTAAAAACACATTGTCAGAAGTGGGATTTGAACCCACGCCTCCATCTGGAGACCAGAACACCCAAGTATGGGGAAGAAACTACTCTTGAGTCTGGCGCCTTAGACCA
>NC_079197.1:151947051-151949551 GCF_029499605.1 Hyla sarda
GTTTGTTGATTAGAGAGAGAAACAGCAATCTCTTTTTTTTTCAGAAGTGGGAGATCAGTGATAAGTGGAAATCATCTTTTACACATTGTAGTTCATCTTGGATCGCTTTAAAGTGGTTCGAAAGCCTTAACGCAGGCCAACCAAAGAAGACCGCGTGGCCTAATGGATAAGGTGTCTGACTTTGAATCAGAAGATTGAGGGTTCGAGTCCCTTGTGGTAGCATTTGGTTGACTTGTTCATTTCCTCTTTTAACGTTCGTAAGAATGTGCTCTCATGACTCCTAAAAGTAGAATATCAGTTAGAGGCACGTGACCGTGTCTTAGGCCAAAAACGCATTGTCAGAAGTGGGATTTGAACCCACGCCTCCATCTGGAGACCAGAACACCCAAGTATGGGGAAGAAACTACTCTTGAGTTTGGCACCTTAGACCACTCGGCCATCCTGACTAACACAGCTACCGTATCTTTTCCTCTTCCCTCTTGGGAACACTAAAAATTTTAAATATCCCTTTGTTATTGTCGGAGAATGAGGAATATCAATGTTTGTTGATTAGAGAGAGAAACAGCAATCTTTTTTTTTTTCAGAAGTGGGAGATCAGTGATAAGTGGAAATCATCTTTTACACATTGTAATTAATCTTGGATAGTTTTAAAGTAGTTCGGAATCCTTAACACGGGCCAACCAGTCAGGACCTTGTGGCCTAATGGATAAGGCGTCTGACTTTGGATCAGAAGATTGAGGGTTCGAGTCCCTTCGTGGTCGCAGTGGCACTTGGTTGACGTGTTCATCTCCTTTTAACGTTCGTAAGAATGTGCTCTCATGACTCCTAAAAGTAAAATATCAGTTAGAGGCACGTGACCGTGTCTTAGGCCAAAAACACATTGTCAGAAATGGGATTTGAACCCACGCCTCCATCTGGAGACCAGAACACCCAAGTATGGGGAAGAAACTACTCTTGAGTCTGGCGCCTTAGACCACTCGGTCATCCTGACAAACACAGCTTCCTTTCCTTTTCCTCTTCCCCCTTGGGAACACTAAAAATGTTAAATATCCCTTTGTTATTGTCGGAGAATGAAGAATATCAATGTTTGTTGATTAGAGAGAGAAACAGCAATTTTTTTTTTTTTCAGAAGTGGGAGATCAGTGATAAGTGGAAATCATCTTTTACACATTGTAGTTCATCTTGGATCGCTTTAAAGTGGTTCGAAATCCTTAACGCAGGCCAACCAAACAAGACTGCGTGGCCTAATGGATAAGGCGTCTGACTTCGGATCAGAAGATTGAGGGTTTGAGTCCCTTCGTGGTCGCAGTGGCACTTGGTTGACATGTTCATCTCCTTTTAACGTTCGTAAGAATGTGCTCTCATGACTCCTAAAAGTAGAATATCAGTTAGAGGCACGTGACCGTGTCTTAGGCCAAAAACGCATTGTCAGAAGTGGGATTTGAACCCACGCCTCCATCTGGAGACAAGTACACCCAAGTATGGGGAAGAAACTACTCTTGAGTCTGGCGCCTTAGACCACTCGGCCATCATGACAAACACAGCTACCATACCTTTTCCTCTTCCCCCTTGGCAACGCTAAAAATGTTAAATATCCCTTTGTTATTGTCGGAGAATGAAGAATATCAATGTTTGTTGATTAGAGAGAGAAACAGCAATCTTTTTTTTTTTCAGAAGTGGGAGATCAGTGATAAGTGGAAATCATCTTTTACACATTGTAATTAATCTTGGATAGTTTTAAAGTAGTTCGGAATCCTTAACACTGGCCAACCAGTCAGGACCGTGTGGCCTAATGGATAAGGCGTCTGACTTCGGATCAGAAGATTGAGGGTTCGAGTCCCTTCGTGGTCGCAGTGGCACTTGGTTGACGTGTTCATCTCCTTTTAACGTTCGTAAGAATGTGCTCTCATGACTCCTAAAAGTAAAATATCAGTTAGAGGCACGTCACCGTGTCTTAGGCTAAAAACACATTGTCAGAAGTGGGATTTGAACCCACGCCTCCATCTGGAGACCAGAACACCCAAGTATGGGGAAGAAACTACTCTTGAGTCTGGCGCCTTAGACCACTCGGCCATCCTGACAAACACAGCTTCCTTACCTTTTCCTCTTCCCCCTTGGGAACACTATAAATGTTAAATATCCCTTTGTTATAGTCGGAGGATGAAGAATATCAATGTTTGTTGATTAGAGAGAGAAACAGCAATCTCTTTTTTTTTTCAGAAGTGGGAGATCAGTGATAAGTGGAAATCATCTTTTACACATTGTAGTTCATCTTGGATCGCTTTAAAGTGGTTCGAAAGCCTTAACACAGGCCAACCAAACAAGACCGCGTGGCCTAATGGATAAGGCGTCTGACTTTGAATCAGAAGATTGAGGGTTCGAGTCCCTTGTGGTAGCATTTGGTTGACTTGTTCATTTCCTCTTTTAACGTTCGTAAGAATGTGCTCTCATGACTCCTAAAAGTAGAATATCAGTTAGAGGCACGTGACCGTGTCTTAGG
>NC_079197.1:151954551-151959551 GCF_029499605.1 Hyla sarda
CGGCCATCCTGACAAACACAGCTTCCTTTCCTTTCCTTTCCTTTTCCTCTTCCCCCTTGGGAACACTATAAATGTTAAATATCCCTTTGTTATAGTCGGAGGATGAAGAATATCAATGTTTGTTGATTAGAGAGAGAAACAGCAATCTCTTTTTTTTTCAGAAGTGGGAGATCAGTGATAAGTGGAAATCATCTTTTACACATTGTAGTTCATCTTGGATCGCTTTAAAGTGGTTCGAAATCCTTAACGCAGGCCAACCAAACAAGACCGCGTGGCCTAATGGATAAGGTGTCTGACTTCGAATCAGAAGATTGAGGGTTCGAGTCCCTTCGTGGTCGCATATGGTTGACGTGTTCATTTCCTCTTTTAACGTTCGTAAGAATGTGCTCTCATGACTCCTAAGAGTAGAATATCAGTTAGAGGCACGTGACCGTGTCTTAGGCCAAAAACGCATTGTCAGAAGTGGGATTTGAACCCACGGCTCCATCTGGAGACCAGAACACCCAAGTATGGGGAAGAAACTACTCTTGAGTCTGGCGCCTTAGACCACTCGGCCATCCTGACAAACACAGCTACCATACCCTTTCCTCTTCCCCCTTGGGAACACTAAAAATGTTAAATATCCCTTTGTTATTGTCGGAGAATGAAGAATATCAATGTTTGTTGATTAGAGAGAGAAACAGCAATCTTTTTTTTTTTCAGAAGTGGGAGATCAGTGATAAGTGGAAATCATCTTTTACACATTGTAATTAATCTTGGATAGTTTTAAAGTGGTTCGAAATCCTTTACGCAGGCCAACCAAACAAGACCGCGTGGCCTAATGGATAAGGTGTCTGACTTCGAATCAGAAGATTGAGGGTTCGAGTCCCTTCGTGGTCGCATATGGTTGACGTGTTCATTTCCTCTTTTAACGTTCGTAAGAATGTGCTCTCATGACTCCTAAGAGTAGAATATCAGTTAGAGGCACGTGACCGTGTCTTAGGCCAAAAACGCATTGTCAGAAGTGGGATTTGAACCCACGCCTCCATCTGGAGACCAGAACACCCAAGTATGGGGAAGAAACTACTCTTGAGTCTGGCGCCTTAGACCACTCGGCCATCCTGACAAACACAGCTTCCTTACCTTTTCCTCTTCCCCCTTGGGAACACTATAAATGTTAAATATCCCTTTGTTATAGTCGGAGGATGAAGAATATCAATGTTTGTTGATTAGAGAGAGAAACAGCAATCTTTTTTTTTTCAGAGTTGGGAGATCAGTGATAAATGGAAATCATCTTTTACACATTGTAGTTCATCTTGGATCGCTTTAAAGTGGTTCGAAATCCTTAACGCAGGCCAACCAAACAAGACCGCATGGCCTAATGGATAAGGCGTCTGACTTCGGATCAGAAGATTGAGGGTTTGAGTCCCTTGTGGTCGCATTTGGTTGACTTGTTCATTTCCTCTTTTAACGTTCGTAAGAATGTGCTCTCATGACTCCTAAAAGTAGAATATCAGTTAGAGGCACGTGACCGTGTCTTAGGCCAAAAACGCATTGTCAGAAGTGGGATTTGAACCCACGCCTCCATCTGAAGACCAGAACACCCAAATATGGGGAAGAAACTTCTCTTGAGTTTGGCACCTTAGACCACTCGGCCATCCTGACTAACACAGCTACCGTATCTTTTCCTCTTCCCCCTTGGGAACACTAAAAATTATAAATATCCCTTTGTTATTGTCGGAGAATGAGGAATATCAATGTTTGTTGATTAGAGAGAGAAACAGCAATCTTTTTTTTTTTTCAGAAGTGGGAGATCAGTGATAAGTGGAAATCATCTTTTACACATTGTAATTAATCTTGGATAGTTTTAAAGTAGTTCGGAATCCTTAACTCGGGCCAACCAGTCAGGACCGTGTGGCCTAATGGATAAGGCGTCTGACTTCGAATCAGAAGATTGAGGGTTCGAGTCCCTTCGTGGTCGCAGTGGCACTTGGTTGATGTGTTCATCTCCTTTTAACGTTCGTAAGAATGTGCTCTCATGACTCCTAAAAGTAAAATATCAGTTAGAGGCACGTGACCGTGTCTTAGGCCAAAAACACATTGTCAGAAATGGGATTTGAACCCACGCCTCCATCTGGAGACCAGAACACCCAAGTATGGGGAAGAAACTACTCTTGAGTCTGGCGCCTTAGACCACTCGGCCATCCTGACAAACACAGCTACCATACCCTTTCCTCTTCCCCCTTGGGAACACTAAAAATGTTAAATATCCCTTTGTTATTGTCGGAGAATGAAGAATATCAATGTTTGTTGATTAGAGAGAGAAACAGCAATCTTTTTTTTTTTCAGAAGTGGGATATCAGTGATAAGTGGAAATCATCTTTTACACATTGTAATTAATCTTGGATAGTTTTAAAGTAGTTCGGAATCCTTAACACTGGCCAACCAGTCAGGACCGTGTGGCCTAATGGATAAGGCGTCTGACTTCGGATCAGAAGATTGAGGGTTCGAGTCCCTTCGTGGTCGCAGTGGCACTTGGTTGACGTGTTCATCTCCTTTTAACGTTCGTAAGAATGTGCTCTCATGACTTCTAAAAGTAAAATATCAGTTAGAGGCACGTGACCGTGTCTTAGGCCAAAAACGCATTGTCAGAAGTGGGATTTGAACCCACGCCTCCATCTGGAGACCAGAACACCCAAGTATGGGGAAGAAACTACTCTTGAGTCTGGCACCTTAGACCACTCGGCCATCCTGACAAACACAGCTTCCTTACCTTTTCCTCTTCCCCCTTGGGAACACTATAAATGTTAAATATCCCTTTGTTATAGTCGGAGGATGAAGAATATCAATGTTTGTTGATTAGAGAGAGAAACAGCAATCTCTTTTTTTTTCAGAAGTGGGAGATCAGTGATAAGTGGAAATCATGTTTTACACATTGTAGTTCATCTTGGATCGCTTTGAAGTTGTTTGAAATCCTTAACGCAGGCCAACCAAACAAGACCGTGTGGCCTAATGGATAAGGCGTCTGACTTCGAATCAGAAGATTGAGGGTTCGAGTCCCTTCGTGGTCGCATTTGGTTGACGTGTTCATCTCCTTTTAACGTTCGTAAGAATGTGCTCTCATGACTCCTAAAAGTAAAAAGTCAGTTAGAGGCACGTGACCGTGTCTTAGGCCAAAAATACATTGTCAGAAGTGGGATTTGAACCCACACCTCCGTCTGGAGACCAGAACACCCAAGTATGGGGAAGAAACTACTCTTGAGTCTGGTGCCTTAGACCACTCGGCCATCCTGACAAACACAGCTTCCTTACTTTTTCCTCTTCCCCCTTGGGAACACTATAAATGTTAAATATCCCTTTGTTATAGTCGGAGGATGAAGAATATCAATGTTTGTTGATTAGAGAGAGAAACAGCAATCTCTTTTTTTTTCAGAAGTGGGAGATCAGTGATAAGTGGAAATCATCTTTTACACATTGTAGTTCATCTTGGATCGCTTTAAAGTGGTTCGAAATCCTTAACGCAGGCCAACGAAACAAGACCGCGTGGCCTAATGGATAAGGCGTCTTACTTCGAATCAGAAGATTGAGGGTTGGAGTCCCTTCGTGGTCGCATTTGGTTGACGTGTTCATCTCCTTTTAACGTTCGTAAGAATGTGCTCTCATGACTCCTAAAAGTAAAATGTCAGTTAGAGGCACGTGACTGTGTCTTAGGCCAAAAACGCATTGTCAGAAGTGGGATTTGAACCCACGCCTCCAGCTGGAGACCAGAACACCCAAATATTGGGAAGAAACTACTCTTGAGTCTGGCGCCTTAGACCACTCGGCCATCCTGACAAACACAGCTTCCTTACCTTTTCCTCTTCCCCCTTGGGAACACTAAAAATGTTAAATATCCCTTTGTTATAGTCGGAGGATGAAGAATATCAATGTTTGTTGATTAGAGAGAGAAACAGCAATCTCTTTTTTTTCAGAAGTGGGAGATCAGTGATAAGTGGAAATCATCTTTTACACATTGTAGTTCATCTTGGATCGATTTAAAGTGGTTCGAAATCCTTAACGCAAGCCAACCAAACAAGACCGCGTGGCCTAATGGATAAGGCGTCTGACTTCGAATCAGAAGATTGAGGGTTCGAGTCCCGTGTGGTCGCATTTGGTTGACGTGTTCATTTCCTCTTTTAACGTTCGTAAGAATGTGCTCTCATGACTCCTAAAAGTAGAATATCAGTTAGAGGCACGTGACCGTGTCTTAGGCCAAAAACACATTGTCAGAAGTGGGATTTGAACCCACGCCTCCATCTGGAGACCAGAACACCCAAGTATGGGGAAGAAACTACTCTTGAGTCTGGCGCCTTAGACCACTCAGCCATCCTGACAAACACAGCTACCATACCCTTTCCTCTTCCCCCTTGGGAACACTAAAAATGTTAAATATCCCTTTGTTATTGTCGGAGAATGAAGAATATCAATGTTTGTTGATTAGAGAGAGAAACAGCAATCTTTTTTTTTTTCAGAAGTGGGAGATCAGTGATAAGTGGAACTCATCTTTTACACATTGTAATTAATCTTGGATAGTTTTAAAGTAGTTCGGAATCCTTAACACTGGCCAACCAGTCAGGACCGTGTGCCTAATGGATTAGGCGTCTGACTTCGGATCAGAAGATTGAGGGTTCGAGTCCCTTCGTGGTCGCAGTGGCACTTGGTTGACGTGTTCATCTCCTTTTAACGTTCGTAAGAATGTGCTCTCATGACTCCTAAAAGTAAAATATCAGTTAGAGGCACGTGACCGTGTCTTAGGCCAAAAACACATTGTCAGAAGTGGGATTTGAACCCACGCCTCCATCTGGAGACCAGAACACCCAAGTATGGGGAAGAAACTACTCTTGAGTCTGGCGCCTTAGACCACTCGGCCATCCTGACAAACACAGCTTCCTTACCTTTTCCTCTTCCCCCTTGGGAACACTAAAAATGTTAAGTATCCCTTTGTTATAGTCGGAGGATGAAGAATATCAATGTTTGTTGAT
>NC_079197.1:151962051-151999551 GCF_029499605.1 Hyla sarda
CATCTGGAGACCAAAACACCCAAGTATGGGGAAGAAACTACTCTTGAGTCTGGCGCCTTAGACCACTCGGCCATCCTGACAAACACAGCTAGCGTATCTTTTCCTCTTCCCCCTTGGGAACACTAAAAATGTTAAATATCCCTTTGTTATTGTCGGAGAATGAAGAATATCAATGTTTGTTGATTAGAGAGAGAAACAGCAATCTCTTTTTTTCTTCAGAAGTGGGAGATCAGTGATAAGTGGAAATCATCTTTTACACATTGTAGTTCATCTTGGATCGCTTTAAAGTGGTTCGAAATCCTTAACGCAGGCCAACCAAACAAGACCGCGTGGCCTAATGGATAAGGCGTCTGACTTCGAATCAGAAGATTGAGGGTTCGAGTCCCTTGTGGTCGCATTTGGTTAACTTGTTCATTTCCTCTTTTAACGTTCGTAAGAATGTGCTCTCATGACTCCGAAAAGTAGAATATCAGTTAGAGGCACGTGACCGTGTCTTAGGCCAAAAACGCATTGTCAGAAGTGGGATTTGAACCCACGCCTCCATCTGAAGACCAGAACACCCAAGTATGGGGAAGAAACTACTCTTGAGTCTGGCGCCTTAGACCACTCGGCCATCCTGACAAACACAGCCACCGTACCTTTTCCTCTTCCCCCTTGGGAACACTAAAAATGTTAAATATCCCTTTGTTATTGTCGGAGAATGAAGAATATCAATGTTTGTTGATTAGAGAGAGAAACAGCAATCTTTTTTTTTTTCAGAAGTGGGAGATCAGTGATAAGTGGAAATCATCTTTTACACATTGTAATTAATCTTGGATAGTTTTAAAGTAGTTCGGAATCCTTAACATGAGCCAACCAGTCAGGACCGTGTGGCCTAATGGATAAGGCGTCTGACTTCGAATCAGAAGATTGAGGGTTCGAGTCCCTTGTGGTCGCATTTGGTTGACTTGTTCATTTCCTCTTTTAACGTTCGTAAGAATGTGCTCTCATGACTCCTAAAAGTAGAATATCAGTTAGAGGCACGTGACCGTGTCTTAGGCCAAAAACGCATTGTCAGAAGTGGGATTTGAACCCACGCCTCCATCTGAAGACCAGAACACCCAAGTATGGGGAAGAAACTACTCTTGAGTCTGGCGCCTTAGACCACTCGGCCATCCTGACAAACACAGCCACCGTACCTTTTCCTCTTCCCTCTTGGGAACACTAAAAATGTTAAATATCCCTTTGTTATTGTCGGAGAATGAAGAATATCAATGTTTGTTGATTAGAGAGAGAAACAGCAATCTTTTTTTTTTTCAGAAGTGGGAGATCAGTGATAAGTGGAAATCATCTTTTACACATTGTAATTAATCTTGGATAGTTTTAAAGTAGTTCGGAATCCTTAACATGAGCCAACCAGTCAGGACCGTGTGGCCTAATGGATAAGGCGTCTGACTTCGGATCAGAAGATTGAGGGTTTGAGTCCCTTCGTGGTCGCAGTGGCACTTGGTTGACGTGTTCATCTCCTTTTAACGTTCGTAAGAATGTGCTCTCATGACTCCTAAAAGTAAAATATCAGTTAGAGGCACGTGACCGTGTCTTAGGCCAAAAACGCATTGTCAGAAGTGGGATTTGAACCCACGCCTCCATCTGGAGACCAGAACACCCAAGTATGGGGAAGAAACTACTCTTGAGTTTGGCACCTTAGACCACTCTGCCATCCTGACTAACACAGCTACCGTATCTTTTCCTCTTCCCCCTTGGGAACACTAAAAATTTTAAATATCCCTTTGTTATTGTCGGAGAATGAGGAATATCAATGTTTGTTGATTAGAGAGAGAAACAGCAATCTTTTTTTTTTTTCAGAAGTGGGAGATCAGTGATAAGTGGAAATCATCTTTTACACATTGTAATTAATCTTGGATAGTTTTAAAGTAGTTCGGAATCCTTAACACGGGCCAACCAGTCAGGACCGTGTGGCCTAATGGATAAGGCGTCTGACTTCGGATCAGAAGATTGAGGGTTCGAGTCCCTTCGTGGTCGCAGTGGCACTTGGTTGACGTGTTCATCTCCTTTTAACGTTCGTAAGAATGTGCTCTCATGACTCCTAAAAGTAAAATATCAGTTAGAGGCACGTGACCGTGTCTTAGGCCAAAAACACATTGTCAGAAGTGGGATTTGAACCCACGCCTCCATCTGGAGACCAGAACACCCAAGTATGGGGAAAAAAAACTACTCTTGAGTCTGGCGCCTTAGACCACTCGGCCATCCTGACAAACACAGCTTCCTTACATTTTCCTCTTCCCCCTTGGGAACACTATAAATGTTAAATATCCCTTTGTTATAGTCGGAGGATGAAGAATATCAATGTTTGTTGATTAGAGAGAGAAACAGCAATCTCTTTTTTTTTCAGAAGTGGGAGATCAGTGATAAGTGGAAATCATCTTTTACACATTGTAGTTCATCTTGGATCACTTTAAAGTGGTTCGAAATCCTTAACGCAGGCCAACCAAACAAGACCGCGTGGCCTAATGGATAAGGCGTCTGACTTTGAATCAGAAGATTGAGGGTTCGAGTCCCTTCGTGGTCGCATTTGGTTGACGTGTTCATCTCCTTTTAACGTTCGTAAGAATGTGCTCTCATGACTACTAAAAGTAAAATGTCAGTTAGAGGCACGTGACCGTGTCTTAGGCCAAAAACGCATTGTCAGAAGTGGGATTTGAACCCACGCCTCCATCTGGAGACCAGAACACGCAAGTATGGGGAAGAAACTACTCTTGAGTCTGGCGCCTTAGACCACTCGGCCATCCTGACAAACACAGCTTCCTTACCTTTTCCTCTTCCCCCTTGGGAACACTAAAAATGTTAAATATACCTTTGTTATAGTCGGAGGATGAAGAATATCAATGTTTGTTGATTAGAGAGAGAAACAGCAATCTTTTTTTTTTCAGAGTTGGGAGATCAGTGATAAATGGAAATCATCTTTTACACATTGTAGTTCATCTTGGATCGCTTTAAAGTGGTTCGAAATCCTAAACGCAGGCCAACCAAACAAGACCGCGTGGCCTAATGGATAAGGCGTCTGACTTCGGATCAGAAGATTGAGGGTTCGAGTCCCTTCGTGGTCGCAGTGGCACTTGGTTGATGTGTTCATCTACTTTTAACGTTCGTAAGAATGTGCTCTCATGACTCCTAAAAGTAAAATATCAGTTAGAGGCACGTGACCGTGTGTTAGGCCAAAAACGCATTGTCAGAAGTGGGATTTGAACCCACGCCTCCATCTGGAGACCAAAACACCCAAGTATGGGGAAGAAACTACTCTTGAGTCTGGCGCCTTAGACCACTCGGCCATCCTGACAAACACAGCTAGCGTATCTTTTCCTCTTCCCCCTTGGGAACACTAAAAATGTTAAATATCCCTTTGTTATTGTCGGAGAATGAAGAATATCAATGTTTGTTGATTAGAGAGAGAAACAGCAATCTCTTTTTTTCTTCAGAAGTGGGAGATCAGTGATAAGTGGAAATCATCTTTTACACATTGTAGTTCATCTTGGATCGCTTTAAAGTGGTTCGAAATCCTTAATGCAGGCCAACCAAACAAGACCGCGTGGCCTAATGGATAAGGCGTCTGACTTCGAATCAGAAGATTGAGGGTTCGAGTCCCTTGTGGTCGCATTTGGTTGACTTGTTCATTTCCTCTTTTAACGTTCGTAAGAATGTGCTCTCATGACTCCTAAAAGTAGAATATCAGTTAGAGGCACGTGACCGTGTCTTAGGCCAAAAACGCATTGTCAGAAGTGGGATTTGAACCCACGCCTCCATCTGAAGACCAGAACACCCAAGTATGGGGAAGAAACTACTCTTGAGTCTGGCGCCTTAGACCACTCGGCCATCCTGACAAACACAGCCACCGTACCTTTTCCTCTTCCCCCTTGGGAACACTAAAAATGTTAAATATCCCTTTGTTATTGTCGGAGAATGAAGAATATCAATGTTTGTTGATTAGAGAGAGAAACAGCAATCTTTTTTTTTTTCAGAAGTGGGAGATCAGTGATAAGTGAAAATCATCTTTTACACATTGTAATTAATCTTGGATAGTTTTAAAGTAGTTCGGAATCCTTAACATGAGCCAACCAGTCAGGACCGTGTGGCCTAATGGATAAGGCGTCTGACTTTGGATCAGAAGATTGAGGGTTTGAGTCCCTTCGTGGTCGCAGTGGCACTTGGTTGATGTGTTCATCTACTTTTAACGTTCGTAAGAATGTGCTCTCATGACTCCTAAAAGTAAAATATCAGTTAGAGGCACGTGACCGTGTCTTAGGCCAAAAACGCATTGTCAGAAGTGGGATTTGAACCCACGCCTCCATCTGGAGACCAGAACACCCAAGTATGGGGAAGAAACTACTCTTGAGTCTGGCGCCTTAGACCACTCGGCCATCCTGACAAACACAGCTTCCTTACCTTTTCCTCTTCCCCCTTGGGAACACTATAAATGTTAAATATCCCTTTGTTATAGTCGGAGGATGAAGAATATCAATGTTTGTTGATTAGAGAGAGAAACAGCAATCTCTTTTTTTTTCAGAAGTGGGAGATCAGTGATAAGTGGAAATCATCTTTTACACATTGTAGTTCATCTTGGATCGCTTTAAAGTGGTTCGAAATCCTTAACGCAGGCCAACCAAACAAGACCGCGTGGCCTAATGGATAAGGCGTCTGACTTCGAATCAGAAGATTGAGGGTTCGAGTCCCTTCGTGGTCGCATTTGGTTGACGTGTTCATCTCCTTTTAACGTTCGTAAGAATGTGCTCTCATGACTCCTAAAAGTAAAATGTCAGTTAGAGGCACGTGACCGTGTCTTAGGCCAAAAACGCATTGTCAGAAGTGGGATTTGAACCCACGCCTCCATCTGGAGACCAGAACACCCAAGTATGGGGAAGAAACTACTCTTGAGTCTGGCGCCTTAGACCACTCGGCCATCCTGACAAACACAGCTTCCTTACCTTTTCCTCTTCCCCCTTGGGAACACTAAAAATGTTAAATATACCTTTGTTATAGTCGGAGGATGAAGAATATCAATGTTTGTTGATTAGAGAGAGAAACAGCAATCTTTTTTTTTTCAGAGTTGGGAGATCAGTGATAAATGGAAATCATCTTTTACACATTGTAGTTCATCTTGGATCGCTTTAAAGTGGTTCGAAATCCTAAACGCAGGCCAACCAAACAAGACCGCGTGGCCTAATGGATAAGGCGTCTGACTTCGGATCAGAAGATTGAGGGTTCGAGTCCCTTCGTGGTCGCAGTGGCACTTGGTTGATGTGTTCATCTACTTTTAACGTTCGTAAGAATGTGCTCTCATGACTCCTAAAAGTAAAATATCAGTTAGAGGCACGTGACCGTGTCTTAGGCCAAAAACGCATTGTCAGAAGTGGGATTTGAACCCACGCCTCCATCTGGAGACCAAAACACCCAAGTATGGGGAAGAAACTACTCTTGAGTCTGGCGCCTTAGACCACTCGGCCATCCTGACAAACACAGCTAGCGTATCTTTTCCTCTTCCCCCTTGGGAACACTAAAAATGTTAAATATCCCTTTGTTATTGTCGGAGAATGAAGAATATCAATGTTTGTTGATTAGAGAGAGAAACAGCAATCTCTTTTTTTCTTCAGAAGTGGGAGATCAGTGATAAGTGGAAATCATCTTTTACACATTGTAGTTCATCTTGGATCGCTTTAAAGTGGTTCGAAATCCTTAATGCAGGCCAACCAAACAAGACCGCGTGGCCTAATGGATAAGGCGTCTGACTTCGAATCAGAAGATTGAGGGTTCGAGTCCCTTGTGGTCGCATTTGGTTGACTTGTTCATTTCCTCTTTTAACGTTCGTAAGAATGTGCTCTCATGACTCCTAAAAGTAGAATATCAGTTAGAGGCACGTGACCGTGTCTTAGGCCAAAAACGCATTGTCAGAAGTGGGATTTGAACCCACGCCTCCATCTGAAGACCAGAACACCCAAGTATGGGGAAGAAACTACTCTTGAGTCTGGCGCCTTAGACCACTCGGCCATCCTGACAAACACAGCCACCGTACCTTTTCCTCTTCCCCCTTGGGAACACTAAAAATGTTAAATATCCCTTTGTTATTGTCGGAGAATGAAGAATATCAATGTTTGTTGATTAGAGAGAGAAACAGCAATCTTTTTTTTTTCAGAAGTGGGAGATCAGTGATAAGTGGAAATCATCTTTTACACATTGTAATTAATCTTGGATAGTTTTAAAGTAGTTCGGAATCCTTAACATGAGCCAACCAGTCAGGACCGTGTGGCCTAATGGATAAGGCGTCTGACTTCGGATCAGAAGATTGAGGGTTTGAGTCCCTTCGTGGTCGCAGTGGCACTTGGTTGACGTGTTCATCTCCTTTTAACGTTCGTAAGAATGTGCTCTCATGACTCCTAAAAGTAAAATATCAGTTAGAGGCACGTCACCGTGTCTTAGGCTAAAAACACATTGTCAGAAGTGGGATTTGAACCCACGCCTCCATCTGGAGACCAGAACACCCAAGTATGGGGAAGAAACTACTCTTGAGTCTGGCGCCTTAGACCACTCGGCCATCCTGACAAACACAGCTTCCTTTCCTTTGCTTTTCCTCTTCCCCCTTGGGAACACTATAAATGTTAAATATCCCTTTGTTATAGTCGGAGGATGAAGAATATCAATGTTTGTTGATTAGAGAGAGAAACAGCAATCTCTTTTTTTTTCAGAAGTGGGAGATCAGTGATAAGTGGAAATCATCTTTTACACATTGTAGTTCATCTTGGATCGCTTTAAAGTGGTTCGAAATCCTTAACGCAGGCCAACCAAACAAGACCGCGTGGCCTAATGGATAAGGTGTCTGACTTCGAATCAGAAGATTGAGGGTTCGAGTCCCTTCGTGGTCGCATTTGGTTGACGTGTTCATTTCCTCTTTTAACGTTCGTAAGAATGTGCTCTCATGACTCCTAAAAGTAGAATATCAGTTAGAGGCACGTGACCGTGTCTTAGGCCAAAAACGCATTGTCAGAAGTGGGATTTGAACCCACGCCTCCATCTGGAGACCAGAACACCCAAGTATGGGGAAGAAACTACTCTTGAGTCTGGCGCCTTAGACCACTCGGCCATCCTGACAAACACAGCTACTGTACCATTTCCTCTTCCCCCTTGGGAACACTAAAAATGTTAAATATCCCTTTGTTATTGTCGGAGAATGAAGAATATCAATGTTTGTTGATTAGAGAGAGAAACAGCAATCTTTTTTTTTTTCAGAAGTGGGAGATCAGTGATAAGTGGAAATCATCTTTTACACATTGTAGTTCATCTTGGATCGCTTTAAAGTGGTTCGAAATCCTTAACGCAGGCCAACCAAACAAGACCGCGTGGCCTAATGGATAAGGCGTCTGACTTCGGATCAGAAGATTGAGGGTTGGAGTCCCTTCGTGGTCGCAGTGGCACTTGGTTGACATGTTCATCTCCTTTTAACGTTCGTAAGAATGTGCTCTCATGACTCCTAAAAGTAAAATATCAGTTAGAGGCACGTGACCGTGTCTTAGGCCAAAAACGCATTGTCAGAAGTGGGATTTGAACCCACGCCTCCATCTGGAGACCAGAACACCCAAGTATGGGGAAGAAACTACTCTTGAGTCTGGCGCCTTAGACCACTCGGCCATCCAGACAAACACAGCTTCCTTACCTTTTCCTCTTCCCCCTTGGGAACACTATAAATGTTAAATATCCCTTTGTTATAGTCGGAGGATGAAGAATATCAATGTTTGTTGATTAGAGAGAGAAACAGCAATCTCTTTTTTTTTCAGAAGTGGGAGATCAGTGATAAGTGGAAATCATCTTTTACACATTGTAGTTCATCTTGGATCGCTTTAAAGTGGTTCGAAATCCTTAACGATGGCCAACCAAACAAGACCGCGTGGCCTAATGGATAAGGTGTCTGACTTCGAATCAGAAGATTGAGGGTTCGAGTCCCTTCGTGGTCGCATTTGGTTGACGTGTTCATCTCCTTTTAACGTTCGTAAGAATGTGCTCTCATGACTCCTAAAAGTAAAAAGTCAGTTAGAGGCACGTGACCGTGTCTTAGGCCAAAAACGCATAGTCAGAAGTGGGATTTGAACCCACGCCTCCATCTGGAGACCAGAACACCCAAGTATGGGGAAGAAACTACTCTTGAGTCTGGCACCTTAGACCACTCGGCCATCCTGACAAACACAGCTACTGTACCATTTACTCTTCCCCCTTGGGAACACTAAAAATGTTAAATATCCCTTTGTTATTGTCGGAGAATGAAGAATATCAATGTTTGTTGATTAGAGAGAGAAACAGCAATCTTTTTTTTTTTCAGAAGTGGGAGATCAGTGATAAGTGGAAATCATCTTTTACACATTGTAGTTCATCTTGGATCGCTTTAAAGTGGTTCGAAATCCTTAACGCAGGCCAACCAAACAAGACCGTGTGGCCTAATGGATAAGGCGTCTGACTTCGAATCAGAAGATTGAGGGTTCGAGTCCCTTCGTGGTCGCAGTGGCACTTGGTTGACATGTTCATCTCCTTTTAACGTTCGTAAGAATGTGCTCTCATGACTCCTAAAAGTAAAATATCAGTTAGAGGCACGTGACCGTGTCTTAGGCCAAAAACGCATTGTCAGAAGTGGGATTTGAACCCACGCCTCCATCTGGAGACCAGAACACCCAAGTATGGGGAAGAAACTACTCTTGAGTCTGGCGCCTTAGACCACTCGGCCATCCTGACAAACACAGCTACCGAACCTTTTCCTCTTCCCCTTGGGAACACTAAAAATGTTAAATATCCCTTTGTTATTGTCGGAGAATGAAGAATATCAATGTTTGTTGATTAGAGAGAGAAACAGCAATCTTTTTTTTTTTCAGAAGTGGGAGATCAGTGATAAGTGGAAATCATCTTTTACACATTGTAATTAATCTTGGATAGTTTTAAAGTAGTTCGGAATCCTTAACATGAGCCAACCAGTCAGGACCGTGTGGCCTAATGGATAAGGCGTCTGACTTCGGATCAGAAAATTGAGGGTTTGAGTCCCTTCGTGGTCGCAGTGGCACTTGGTTGACGTGTTCATCTCCTTTTAACGTTCGTAAGAATGTGCTCTCATGACTCCTAAAAGTAAAATATCAGTTAGAGGCATGTGACCGTGTCTTAGGCCAAAAACGCATTGTCAGAAGTGGGATTTGAACCCACGCCTCCATCTGGAGACCAGAACACCCAAATATGGGGAAGAAACTTCTCTTGAGTTTGGCACCTTAGACCACTCGGCCATCCTGACTAACACAGCTACCGTATCTTTTCCTCTTCCCCCTTGGGAACACTAAAAATTATAAATATCCCTTTGTTATTGTCGGAGAATGAGGAATATCAATGTTTGTTGATTAGAGAGAGAAACAGCAATCTTTTTTTTTTTTCAGAAGTGGGAGATCAGTGATAAGTGGAAATCATCTTTTACACATTGTAATTAATCTTGGATAGTTTTAAAGTAGTTCGGAATCCTTAACTCGGGCCAACCAGTCAGGACCGTGTGGCCTAATGGATAAGGCGTCTGACTTCGAATCAGAAGATTGAGGGTTCGAGTCCCTTCGTGGTCGCAGTGGCACTTGGTTGATGTGTTCATCTCCTTTTAACGTTCGTAAGAATGTGCTCTCATGACTCCTAAAAGTAAAATATCAGTTAGAGGCACGTGACCGTGTCTTAGGCCAAAAACACATTGTCAGAAGTGGGATTTGAACCCACGCCTCCATCTGGAGACCAGAACACCCAAGTATGGGGAAGAAACTACTCTTGAGTCTGGCGCCTTAGACCACTCGGCCATCCTGACAAACACAGCTACCATACCCTTTCCTCTTCCCCCTTGGGAACACTAAAAATGTTAAATATCCCTTTGTTATTGTCGGAGAATGAAGAATATCAATGTTTGTTGATTAGAGAGAGAAACAGCAATCTCTTTTTTTTTCAGAAGTGGGAGATCAGTGATAAGTGGAAATCATGTTTTACACATTGTAGTTCATCTTGGATCGCTTTGAAGTTGTTCGAAATCCTTAACGCAGGCCAACCAAACAAGACCGTGTGGCCTAATGGATAAGGCGTCTGACTTCGAATCAGAAGATTGAGGGTTCGAGTCCCTTCGTGGTCGCATTTGGTTGACGTGTTCATCTCCTTTTAACGTTCGTAAGAATGTGCTCTCATGACTCCTAAAAGTAAAAAGTCAGTTAGAGGCACTAGACCGTGTCTTAGGCCAAAAACACATTGTCAGAAGTGGGATTTGAACCCACGCCTCCAGCTGGAGACCAGAACACCCAAATATGGGGAAGAAACTACTCTTGAGTCTGGCGCCTTAGACCACTCGGCCATCCTGACAAACACAGCTTCCTTACCGTTTCCTCTTCCCCCTTGGGAACACTAAAAATGTTAAATATCCCTTTGTTATAGTCGGAGGATGAAGAATATCAATGTTTGTTGATTAGAGAGAGAAACAGCAATCTCTTTTTTTTTCAGAAGTGGGAGATCAGTGATAAGTGGAAATCATCTTTTACACATTGTAGTTCATCTTGGATCGATTTAAAGTGGTTCGAAATCCTTAACGCAAGCCAACCAAACAAGACCGCGTGGCCTAATGGATAAGGCGTCTGACTTCGAATCAGAAGATTGAGGGTTCGAGTCCCGTGTGGTCGCATTTGGTTGACGTGTTCATTTCCTCTTTTAACGTTCGTAAGAATGTGCTCTCATGACTCCTAAAAGTAGAATATCAGTTAGAGGCACGTGACCGTGTCTTAGGCCAAAAACACATACTTGGGTGATCTGGAGACCAGAACACCCAAGTATGGGGAAGAAACTACTCTTGAGTCTGGCGCCTTAGACCACTCGGCCATCCTGACAAACACAGCTTCCTTACCTTTTCCTCTTCCCCCTTGGGAACACTATAAATGTTAAATATCCCTTTGTTATAGTCGGAGGATGAAGAATATCAATGTTTGTTGATTAGAGAGAGAAACAGCAATCTTTTTTTTTTCAGAGTTGGGAGATCAGTGATAAATGGAAATCATCTTTTACACATTGTAGTTCATCTTGGATCGCTTTAAAGTGGTTCGAAATCCTTAACGCAGGTCAACCAAACAAGACCGCATGGCCTAATGGATAAGGCGTCTGACTTCGGATCAGAAGATTGAGGGTTTGAGTCCCTTGTGGTCGCATTTGGTTGACTTGTTCATTTCCTCTTTTAACGTTCGTAAGAATGTGCTCTCATGACTCCTAAAAGTAGAATATCAGTTAGAGGCATGTGACCGTGTCTTAGGCCAAAAACGCATTGTCAGAAGTGGGATTTGAACCCACGCCTCCATCTGGAGACCAGAACACCCAAGTATGGGGAAGAAACTACTCTTGAGTCTGGCGCCTTAGACCACTCGGCCATCCTGACAAACACAGCTACCGAACCTTTTCCTCTTCCCCTTGGGAACACTAAAAATGTTAAATATCCCTTTGTTATTGTCGGAGAATGAAGAATATCAATGTTTGTTGATTAGAGAGAGAAACAGCAATCTTTTTTTTTTTCAGAAGTGGGAGATCAGTGATAAGTGGAAATCATCTTTTACACATTGTAATTAATCTTGGATAGTTTTAAAGTAGTTCGGAATCCTTAACATGAGCCAACCAGTCAGGACCGTGTGGCCTAATGGATAAGGCGTCTGACTTCGGATCAGAAAATTGAGGGTTTGAGTCCCTTCGTGGTCGCAGTGGCACTTGGTTGACGTGTTCATCTCCTTTTAACGTTCGTAAGAATGTGCTCTCATGACTCCTAAAAGTAAAATATCAGTTAGAGGCATGTGACCGTGTCTTAGGCCAAAAACGCATTGTCAGAAGTGGGATTTGAACCCACGCCTCCATCTGGAGACCAGAACACCCAAATATGGGGAAGAAACTTCTCTTGAGTTTGGCACCTTAGACCACTCGGCCATCCTGACTAACACAGCTACCGTATCTTTTCCTCTTCCCCCTTGGGAACACTAAAAATTATAAATATCCCTTTGTTATTGTCGGAGAATGAGGAATATCAATGTTTGTTGATTAGAGAGAGAAACAGCAATCTTTTTTTTTTTTCAGAAGTGGGAGATCAGTGATAAGTGGAAATCATCTTTTACACATTGTAATTAATCTTGGATAGTTTTAAAGTAGTTCGGAATCCTTAACTCGGGCCAACCAGTCAGGACCGTGTGGCCTAATGGATAAGGCGTCTGACTTCGAATCAGAAGATTGAGGGTTTGAGTCCCTTCGTGGTCGCAGTGGCACTTGGTTGATGTGTTCATCTCCTTTTAACGTTCGTAAGAATGTGCTCTCATGACTCCTAAAAGTAAAATATCAGTTAGAGGCACGTGACCGTGTCTTAGGCCATAAACACATTGTCAGAAGTGGGATTTGAACCCACGCCTCCATCTGGAGACCAGAACACCCAAGTATGGGGAAGAAACTACTCTTGAGTCTGGCGCCTTAGACCACTCGGCCATCCTGACAAACACAGCTTCCTTACCTTTTCCTCTTCCCCCTTGGGAACACTAAAAATGTTAAATATCCCTTTGTTATAGTCGGAGGATGAAGAATATCAATGTTTGTTGATTAGAGAGAGAAACAGCAATCTCTTTTTTTTTCAGAAGTGGGAGATCAGTGATAAGTGGAAATCATCTTTTACACATTGTAGTTCATCTTGGATCGATTTAAAGTGGTTCGAAATCCTTAACGCAAGCCAACCAAACAAGACCGCGTGGCCTAATGGATAAGGCGTCTGACTTCGAATCAGAAGATTGAGGGTTCGAGTCCCGTGTGGTCGCATTTGGTTGACGTGTTCATTTCCTCTTTTAACGTTCGTAAGAATGTGTTCTCATGACTCCTAAAAGTAGAATATCAGTTAGAGGCACGTGACCGTGTCTTAGGCCAAAAACACATTGTCAGAAGTGGGATTTGAACCCACGCCTCCATCTGGAGACCAGAACACCCAAGTATGGGGAAGAAACTACTCTTGAGTCTGGCGCCTTAGACCACTCAGCCATCCTGACAAACACAGCTACCATACCCTTTCCTCTTCCCCCTTGGGAACACTAAAAATGTTAAATATCCCTTTGTTATTGTCGGAGAATGAAGAATATCAATGTTTGTTGATTAGAGAGAGAAACAGCAATCTTTTTTTTTTTCAGAAGTGGGAGATCAGTGATAAGTGGAACTCATCTATTACACATTGTAATTAATCTTGGATAGTTTTAAAGTAGTTCGGAATCCTTAACATTGGCCAACCAGTCAGGACCGTGTGCCTAATGGATAAGGCGTCTGACTTCGGATCAGCAGATTGAGGGTTCGAGTCCCTTCGTGGTCGCAGTGGCACTTGGTTGACGTGTTCATCTCCTTTTAACGTTCGTAAGAATGTGCTCTCATGACTCCTAAAAGTAAAATATCAGTTAGAGGCACGTGACCGTGTCTTAGGCCAAAAACACATTGTCAGAAGTGGGATTTGAACCCACGCCTCCAGCTGGAGACCAGAACACCCAAATATGGGGAAGAAACTACTCTTGAGTCTGGCGCCTTAGACCACTCGGCCATCCTGACAAACACAGCTTCCTTACCTTTTCCTCTTCCCCCTTGGGAACACTAAAAATGTTAAATATCCCTTTGTTATAGTCGGAGGATGAAGAATATCAATGTTTGTTGATTAGAGAGAGAAACAGCAATCTCTTTTTTTTTCAGAAGTGGGAGATCAGTGATAAGTGGAAATCATCTTTTACACATTGTAGTTCATCTTGGATCGATTTAAAGTGGTTCGAAATCCTTAACGCAAGCCAACCAAACAAGACCGCGTGGCCTAATGGATAAGGCGTCTGACTTCGAATCAGAAGATTGAGGGTTCGAGTCCCGTGTGGTCGCATTTGGTTGACGTGTTCATTTCCTCTTTTAACGTTCGTAAGAATGTGCTCTCATGACTCCTAAAAGTAGAATATCAGTTAGAGGCACGTGACCGTGTCTTAGGCCAAAAACACATTGTCAGAAGTGGGATTTGAACCCACGCCTCCATCTGGAGACCAGAACACCCAAGTATGGGGAAGAAACTACTCTTGAGTCTGGCGCCTTAGACCACTCAGCCATCCTGACAAACACAGCTACCATACCCTTTCCTCTTCCCCCTTGGGAACACTAAAAATGTTAAATATCCCTTTGTTATTGTCGGAGAATGAAGAATATCAATGTTTGTTGATTAGAGAGAGAAACAGCAATCTTTTTTTTTTTCAGAAGTGGGAGATCAGTGATAAGTGGAACTCATCTATTACACATTGTAATTAATCTTGGATAGTTTTAAAGTAGTTCGGAATCCTTAACACTGGCCAACCAGTCAGGACCGTGTGCCTAATGGATAAGGCGTCTGACTTCGGATCAGAAGATTGAGGGTTCGAGTCCCTTCGTGGTCGCAGTGGCACTTGGTTGACGTGTTCATCTCCTTTTAACGTTCGTAAGAATGTGCTCTCATGACTCCTAAAAGTAAAATATCAGTTAGAGGCACGTGACCGTGTCTTAGGCCAAAAACACATTGTCAGAAGTGGGATTTGAACCCACGCCTCCATCTGGAGACCAGAACACCCAAGTATGGGGAAGAAACTACTCTTGAGTCTGGCGCCTTAGACCACTCGGCCATCCTGACAAACACAGCTTCCTTACCTTTTCCTCTTCCCCCTTGGGAACACTAAAAATGTTAAGTATCCCTTTGTTATAGTCGGAGGATGAAGAATATCAATGTTTGTTGATTAAAGAGAGAGACAGCAATCTCTTTTTTTTTCAGAAGTGGGAGATCAGTGATAAGTGGAAATCATCTTTTACACATTGTAGTTCATCTTGGATCGCTTTAAAGTGGTTCGAAATCCTTAACATGAGCCAACCAGTCAGGACCGTGTGGCCTAATGGATAAGGCGTCTGACTTCAGGTCAGAAGATTGAGGGTTTGAGTCCCTTCGTGGTCGAAGTGGCACTTGGTTGACGTGTTCATCTCCTTTTAACGTTCGTAAGAATGTGCTCTCATGACTCCTAAAAGTAAAATATCAGTTAGAGGCACGTGACCGTGTCTTAGGCCAAAAACGCATTGTCAGAAGTGGGATTTGAACCCACGCCTCCATCTGGAGACCAGAACACCCAAGTATGGGGAAGAAACTACTCTTGAGTCTGGCTCCTTAGACCACTCAGCCATCCTGACAAACACAGCTTCCTTACCTTTGCCTCTTCCCCCTTGGGAACACTAAAAATGTTAAATATCACTTTGTTATAGTCGGAGGATGAACAATATCAATGTTTGTTGATTAGAGAGAGAAACAGCAATCTTTTTTTTTTCCAGAGTTGGGAGATCAGTGATAAATGGAAATCATCTTTTACACATTGTAGTTCATCTTGGATCGCTTTAAAGTGGTTCGAAATCCTTAACGCAGGCCAACCAAACAAGACCGCGTGGCCTAATGGATAAGGCGTCTGACTTTGAATCAGAAGATTGAGGGTTCGAGTCCCTTCGTGGTTGCATTTGGTTGACGTGTTCATTTCCTATTTTAACGTTCGTAAGAATGTGCTCTCATGACTCCTAAAAGTAGAATATCAGTTAGAGGCACGTGACCGTGTCTTAGGCCAAAAACGCATTGTCAGAAGTGGGATTTGAACCCACGCCTCCATCTGGAGACCAGAACACCCAAGTATGGGGAAGAAACTACTCTTGAGTCTGGCACCTTAGACCACTCGGCCATCCTGACAAACACAGCTTTCTTACCTTTTCCTCTTCCCCCTTGGGAACACTAAAAAAGTTAAATATCCCTTTGTCATTGTCGGAGGATGAAGAATATCAATGTTTGTTGATTAGAGAGAGAAACAGCAATCTCTTTTTTTTTCAGAAGTGGGAGATCAGTGATAAGTGGAAATCATCTTTTACACATTGTAGTTCATCTTGGATCGATTTAAAGTGGTTCGAAATCCTTAACGCAAGCCAACCAAACAAGACCGCGTGGCCTAATGGATAAGGCGTCTGACTTCGAATCAGAAGATTGAGGGTTCGAGTCCCGTGTGGTCGCATTTGGTTGACGTGTTCATTTCCTCTTTTAACGTTCGTAAGAATGTGCTCTCATGACTCCTAAAAGTAGAATATCAGTTAGAGGCACGTGACCGTGTCTTAGGCCAAAAACACATTGTCAGAAGTGGGATTTGATCCCACGCCTCCATCTGGAGACCAGAACACCCAAGTATGGGGAAGAAACTACTCTTGAGTCTGGCGCCTTAGACCACTCAGCCATCCTGACAAACACAGCTACCATACCCTTTCCTCTTCCCCCTTGGGAACACTAAAAATGTTAAATATCCCTTTGTTATTGTCGGAGAATGAAGAATATCAATGTTTGTTGATTAGAGAGAGAAACAGCAATCTTTTTTTTTTTCAGAAGTGGGAGATCAGTGATAAGTGGAACTCATCTATTACACATTGTAATTAATCTTGGATAGTTTTAAAGTAGTTCGGAATCCTTAACACTGGCCAACCAGTCAGGACCGTGTGCCTAATGGATAAGGCGTCTGACTTCGGATCAGAAGATTGAGGGTTCGAGTCCCTTCGTGGTCGCAGTGGCACTTGGTTGACGTGTTCATCTCCTTTTAACGTTCGTAAGAATGTGCTCTCATGACTCCTAAAAGTAAAATATCAGTTAGAGGCACGTGACCGTGTCTTAGGCCAAAAACACATTGTCAGAAGTGGGATTTGAACCCACGCCTCCATCTGGAGACCAGAACACCCAAGTATGGGGAAGAAACTACTCTTGAGTCTGGCGCCTTAGACCACTCGGCCATCCTGACAAACACAGCTTCCTTACCTTTTCCTCTTCCCCCTTGGGAACACTAAAAATGTTAAGTATCCCTTTGTTATAGTCGGAGGATGAAGAATATCAATGTTTGTTGATTAAAGAGAGAGACAGCAATCTCTTTTTTTTTCAGAAGTGGGAGATCAGTGATAAGTGGAAATCATCTTTTACACATTGTAGTTCATCTTGGATCGCTTTAAAGTGGTTCGAAATCCTTAACATGAGCCAACCAGTCAGGACCGTGTGGCCTAATGGATAAGGCGTCTGACTTCGGGTCAGAAGATTGAGGGTTTGAGTCCCTTCGTGGTCGAAGTGGCACTTGGTTGACGTGTTCATCTCCTTTTAACGTTCGTAAGAATGTGCTCTCATGACTCCTAAAAGTAAAATATCAGTTAGAGGCACGTGACCGTGTCTTAGGCCAAAAACGCATTGTCAGAAGTGGGATTTGAACCCACGCCTCCATCTGGAGACCAGAACACCCAAGTATGGGGAAGAAACTACTCTTGAGTCTGGCTCCTTAGACCACTCAGCCATCCTGACAAACACAGCTTCCTTATCTTTGCCTCTTCCCCCTTGGGAACACTAAAAATGTTAAATATCACTTTGTTATAGTCGGAGGATGAACAATATCAATGTTTGTTGATTAGAGAGAGAAACAGCAATCTTTTTTTTTTCCAGAGTTGGGAGATCAGTGATAAATGGAAATCATCTTTTACACATTGTAGTTCATCTTGGATCGCTTTAAAGTGGTTCGAAATCCTTAACGCAGGCCAACCAAACAAGACCGCGTGGCCTAATGGATAAGGCGTCTGACTTCGAATCAGAAGATTGAGGGTTCGAGTCCCTTCGTGGTTGCATTTGGTTGACGTGTTCATTTCCTATTTTAACGTTCGTAAGAATGTGCTCTCATGACTCCTAAAAGTAGAATATCAGTTAGAGGCACGTGACCGTGTCTTAGGCCAAAAACGCATTGTCAGAAGTGGGATTTGAACCCACGCCTCCATCTGGAGACCAGAACACCCAAGTATGGGGAAGAAACTACTCTTGAGTCTGGCACCTTAGACCACTCGGCCATCCTGACAAACACAGCTTTCTTACCTTTTCCTCTTCCCCCTTGGGAACACTAAAAAAGTTAAATATCCCTTTGTCATTGTCGGAGGATGAAGAATATCAATGTTTGTTGATTAGAGAGAGAAACAGCAATCTCTTTTTTTTTCAGAAGTGGGAGATCAGTGATAAGTGGAAATCATCTTTTACACATTGTAGTTCATCTTGTATCGCTTTAAAGTGGTTCGAAATCCTTAACGCAGGCCAACCAAACAAGACCGCGTGGCCTAATGGATAAGGTGTCTGACTTCGAATCAGAAGATTGAGGGTTCGAGTCCCTTCGTGGTTGCATTTGGTTGACGTGTTCATTTCCTCTTTTAACGTTCGTAAGAATGTGCTCTCATGACTCCTAAAAGTAGAATATCAGTTAGAGGCACGTGACCGTGTCTTAGGCCAAAAACGCATTGTCAGAATTGGGATTTGAACCCACGCCTCCATCTGGAGACCAGAACACCCAAGTATGGGGAAGAAACTACTCTTGAGCCTGGCGCCTTAGACCACTCGGCCATCCTGACAAACACAGCTACCATCCCGTTTCCTCTTCCCCCTTGGGAACACTAAAAATGTTAAATATCCCTTTGTTATTGTCGGAGAATGAAGAATATCAATGTTTGTTGATTAGAGAGAGAAACAGCAATCTTTTTTTTTTCAGAAGTGGGAGATCAGTGATAAGTGGAAATCATCTTTTACACATTGTAATTAATCTTGGATAGTTTTAAAGTAGTTCGGAATCCTTAACATGAGCCAACCAGTCAGGACCGTGTGGCCTAATGGATAAGGCGTCTGACTTCGGATCAGAAGATTCACGGTTTGAGTCCCTTCGTGGTCGCAGTGGCACTTGGTTGACGTGTTCATCTCCTTTTAACGTTCGTAAGAATGTGCTCTCATGACTCCTAAAATTAATATATCAGTTAGAGGCACGTGACCGTGTCTTAGGCCAAAAACGCATTGTCAGAAGTGGGATTTGAACCCACGCCTCCATCTGGAGACCAGAACACCCAAGTATGGGGAAGAAACTACTCTTGAGTCTGGCGCCTTAGACCACTCGGCCATCCTGACAAACACAGCTTCCTTACCTTTTCCTCTTCCCCCTTGGGAACACTAAAAATTAGTTAGAGGCACGGAACCATGTCTTAGGCCAAAAAATGCATTGTCAAAAGTGGGCTTTGAACCCACGCCTCCATTGGGAGACCAGAACACCCAAGTATGGGGAAGAAACTACTCTTGAGTCTGGCGCCTTAGACCACTCGGCCATCCTGACAAACACAGCTTCCTCACCTTTTCCTCTTCCCCCTTGGGAACACTAAAAATTTAAATATCCCTTTGTTATTGTCGGAGAATGAGGAATATCAATGTTTGTTGATTAGAGAGAGAAACAGCAATCTTTTTTTTTTTTCAGAAGAGGGAGATCAGTGATAAGTGGAAATCATCTTTTACACATTGTAATTAATCTTGGATAGTTTTAAAGTAGTTCGGAATCCTTAACACGGGCCAACCAGTCAGGACTGTGTGGCCTAATGGATAAGGCGTCTGACTTCGGATCAGAAGATTGAGGGTTCGAGTCCCTTCGTGGTCGCAGTGGCACTTGGTTGACGTGTTCATCTCCTTTTAACGTTCGTAAGAATGTACTCTCATGACTCCTAAAAGTAGAATATCAGTTAGAGGCACGTGACCGTGTCTTAGGCCAAAAACACATTGTCAGAAGTGGGATTTGAACCCACGCCTCCATCTGGAGACCAGAACACCCAAGTATGGGGAAGAAACTACTCTTGAGTCTGGCGCCTTAGACCACTCGGCCATCCTGACAAACACAGCTACCATACCCTTTCCTCTTCCCCCTTGGGAACACTAAAAATGTTAAATATCCCTTTGTTATTGTCGGAGAATGAAGAATATCAATGTTTGTTGATTAGAGAGAGAAACAGCAATCTTTTTTTTTTTCAGAAGTGGGAGATCAGTGATAAATGGAAATCATCTTTTACACATTGTAGTTCATCTTGGATCGCTTTAAAGTGGTTCGAAATCCTTAACGCAGGCCAACCAAACAAGACCGTGTGGCCTAATGGATAAGGCGTCTGACTTCGAATCAGAAGATTGAGGGTTCGAGTCCCTTGTGGTCGCATTTGGTTGACGTGTTCATTTCCTCTTTTAACGTTCGTAAGAATGTGCTCTCATGACTCCTAAAGGTAGAATATCAGTTAGAGGCACGTGACCGTGTCTTAGGCCAAAAACACATTGTCAGAAGTGGGATTTGAACCCACGCCTCCATCTGGAGACCAGAACACCCAAGTATGGGGAAGAAACTACTCTTGAGTCTGGCGCCTTAGACCACTCGGCCATCCAGACAAACACAGCTTCCTTACCTTTTCCTCTTCCCCCTTGGGAACACTATAAATGTTAAATATCCCTTTGTTATAGTCGGAGGATGAAGAATATCAATGTTTGTTGATTAGAGAGAGAAACAGCAATCTCTTTTTTTTTCAGAAGTGGGAGATCAGTGATAAGTGGAAATCATCTTTTACACATTGTAGTTCATCTTGGATCGCTTTAAAGTGGTTCGAAATCCTTAACGCTGGCCAACCAAACAAGACCGCGTGGCCTAATGGATAAGGTGTCTGACTTCGAATCAGAAGATTGAGGGTTCGAGTCCCTTCGTGGTCGCATTTGGTTGACGTGTTCATCTCCTTTTAACGTTCGTAAGAATGTGCTCTCATGACTCCTAAAAGTAAAAAGTCAGTTAGAGGCACGTGACCGTGTCTTAGGCCAAAAACGCATAGTCAGAAGTGGGATTTGAACCCACGCCTCCATCTGGAGACCAGAACACCCAAGTATGGGGAAGAAACTACTCTTGAGTCTGGCACCTTAGACCACTCGGCCATCCTGACAAACACAGCTACTGTACCATTTACTCTTCCCCCTTGGGAACACTAAAAATGTTAAATATCCCTTTGTTATTGTCGGAGAATGAAGAATATCAATGTTTGTTGATTAGAGAGAGAAACAGCAATCTTTTTTTTTTTCAGAAGTGGGAGATCAGTGATAAGTGGAAATCATCTTTTACACATTGTAGTTCATCTTGGATCGCTTTAAAGTGGTTCGAAATCCTTAACGCAGGCCAACCAAACAAGACCGTGTGGCCTAATGGATAAGGCGTCTGACTTCGAATCAGAAGATTGAGGGTTCGAGTCCCTTCGTGGTCGCAGTGGCACTTGGTTGACATGTTCATCTCCTTTTAACGTTCGTAAGAATGTGCTCTCATGACTCCTAAAAGTAAAATATCAGTTAGAGGCACGTGACCGTGTCTTAGGCCAAAAACGCATTGTCAGAAGTGGGATTTGAACCCACGCCTCCATCTGGAGACCAGAACACCCAAGTATGGGGAAGAAACTACTCTTGAGTCTGGCGCCTTAGACCACTCGGCCATCCTGACAAACACAGCTTCCTTACCTTTTCCTCTTCCCCCTTGGGAACACTATAAATGTTAAATATCCCTTTGTTATAGTCGGAGGATGAAGAATATCAATGTTTGTTGATTAGAGAGAGAAACAGCAATCTTTTTTTTTTCAGAGTTGGGAGATCAGTGATAAATGGAAATCATCTTTTACACATTGTAGTTCATCTTGGATCGCTTTAAAGTGGTTCGAAATCCTTAACGCAGGTCAACCAAACAAGACCGCATGGCCTAATGGATAAGGCGTCTGACTTCGGATCAGAAGATTGAGGGTTTGAGTCCCTTGTGGTCGCATTTGGTTGACTTGTTCATTTCCTCTTTTAACGTTCGTAAGAATGTGCTCTCATGACTCCTAAAAGTAGAATATCAGTTAGAGGCATGTGACCGTGTCTTAGGCCAAAAACGCATTGTCAGAAGTGGGATTTGAACCCACGCCTCCATCTGGAGACCAGAACACCCAAGTATGGGGAAGAAACTACTCTTGAGTCTGGCGCCTTAGACCACTCGGCCATCCTGACAAACACAGCTACCGAACCTTTTCCTCTTCCCCTTGGGAACACTAAAAATGTTAAATATCCCTTTGTTATTGTCGGAGAATGAAGAATATCAATGTTTGTTGATTAGAGAGAGAAACAGCAATCTTTTTTTTTTTCAGAAGTGGGAGATCAGTGATAAGTGGAAATCATCTTTTACACATTGTAATTAATCTTGGATAGTTTTAAAGTAGTTCGGAATCCTTAACACGGGCCAACCAGTCAGGACTGTGTGGCCTAATGGATAAGGCGTCTGACTTCGGATCAGAAGATTGAGGGTTCGAGTCCCTTCGTGGTCGCAGTGGCACTTGGTTGACGTGTTCATCTCCTTTTAACGTTCGTAAGAATGTGCTCTCATGACTCCTAAAAGTAAAATATCAGTTAGAGGCATGTGACCGTGTCTTAGGCCAAAAACGCATTGTCAGAAGTGGGATTTGAACCCACGCCTCCATCTGGAGACCAGAACACCCAAATATGGGGAAGAAACTTCTCTTGAGTTTGGCACCTTAGACCACTCGGCCATCCTGACTAACACAGCTACCGTATCTTTTCCTCTTCCCCCTTGGGAACACTAAAAATTATAAATATCCCTTTGTTATTGTCGGAGAATGAGGAATATCAATGTTTGTTGATTAGAGAGAGAAACAGCAATCTTTTTTTTTTTTCAGAAGTGGGAGATCAGTGATAAGTGGAAATCATCTTTTACACATTGTAATTAATCTTGGATAGTTTTAAAGTAGTTCGGAATCCTTAACTCGGGCCAACCAGTCAGGACCGTGTGGCCTAATGGAGAAGGCGTCTGACTTCGAATCAGAAGATTGAGGGTTCGAGTCCCTTCGTGGTCGCAGTGGCACTTGGTTGATGTGTTCATCTCCTTTTAACGTTCGTAAGAATGTGCTCTCATGACTCCTAAAAGTAAAATATCAGTTAGAGGCACGTGACCGTGTCTTAGGCCAAAAACACATTGTCAGAAGTGGGATTTGAACCCACGCCTCCATCTGGAGACCAGAACACCCAAGTATGGGGAAGAAACTACTCTTGAGTCTGGCGCCTTAGACCACTCGGCCATCCTGACAAACACAGCTACCATACCCTTTCCTCTTCCCCCTTGGGAACACTAAAAATGTTAAATATCCCTTTGTTATTGTCGGAGAATGAAGAATATCAATGTTTGTTGATTAGAGAGAGAAACAGCAATCTCTTTTTTTTTCAGAAGTGGGAGATCAGTGATAAGTGGAAATCATGTTTTACACATTGTAGTTCATCTTGGATCGCTTTGAAGTTGTTCGAAATCCTTAACGCAGGCCAACCAAACAAGACCGTGTGGCCTAATGGATAAGGCGTCTGACTTCGAATCAGAAGATTGAGGGTTTGAGTCCCTTCGTGGTCGCATTTGGTTGACGTGTTCATCTCCTTTTAACGTTCGTAAGAATGTGCTCTCATGACTCCTAAAAGTAAAAAGTCAGTTAGAGGCACTAGACCGTGTCTTAGGCCAAAAACACATTGTCAGAAGTGGGATTTGAACCCACGCCTCCAGCTGGAGACCAGAACACCCAAATATGGGGAAGAAACTACTCTTGAGTCTGGCGCCTTAGACCACTCGGCCATCCTGACAAACACAGCTTCCTTACCTTTTCCTCTTCCCCCTTGGGAACACTAAAAATGTTAAATATCCCTTTGTTATAGTCGGAGGATGAAGAATATCAATGTTTGTTGATTAGAGAGAGAAACAGCAATCTCTTTTTTTTTCAGAAGTGGGAGATCAGTGATAAGTGGAAATCATCTTTTACACATTGTAGTTCATCTTGGATCGATTTAAAGTGGTTCGAAATCCTTAACGCAAGCCAACCAAACAAGACCGCGTGGCCTAATGGATAAGGCGTCTGACTTCGAATCAGAAGATTGAGGGTTCGAGTCCCGTGTGGTCGCATTTGGTTGACGTGTTCATTTCCTCTTTTAACGTTCGTAAGAATGTGCTCTCATGACTCCTAAAAGTAGAATATCAGTTAGAGGCACGTGACCGTGTCTTAGGCCAAAAACACATTGTCAGAAGTGGGATTTGAACCCACGCCTCCATCTGGAGACCAGAACACCCAAGTATGGGGAAGAAACTACTCTTGAGTCTGGCGCCTTAGACCACTCAGCCATCCTGACAAACACAGCTACCATACCCTTTCCTCTTCCCCCTTGGGAACACTAAAAATGTTAAATATCCCTTTGTTATTGTCGGAGAATGAAGAATATCAATGTTTGTTGATTAGAGAGAGAAACAGCAATCTTTTTTTTTTTCAGAAGTGGGAGATCAGTGATAAGTGGAACTCATCTATTACACATTGTAATTAATCTTGGATAGTTTTAAAGTAGTTCGGAATCCTTAACACTGGCCAACCAGTCAGGACCGTGTGCCTAATGGATAAGGCGTCTGACTTCGGATCAGAAGATTGAGGGTTCGAGTCCCTTCGTGGTCGCAGTGGCACTTGGTTGACGTGTTCATCTCCTTTTAACGTTCGTAAGAATGTGCTCTCATGACTCCTAAAAGTAAAATATCAGTTAGAGGCACGTGACCGTGTCTTAGGCCAAAAACACATTGTCAGAAGTGGGATTTGAACCCACGCCTCCATCTGGAGACCAGAACACCCAAGTATGGGGAAGAAACTACTCTTGAGTCTGGCGCCTTAGACCACTCGGCCATCCTGACAAACACAGCTTCCTTACCTTTTCCTCTTCCCCCTTGGGAACACTAAAAATGTTAAGTATCCCTTTGTTATAGTCGGAGGATGAAGAATATCAATGTTTGTTGATTAAAGAGAGAGACAGCAATCTCTTTTTTTTTCAGAAGTGGGAGATCAGTGATAAGTGGAAATCATCTTTTACACATTGTAGTTCATCTTGGATCGCTTTAAAGTGGTTCGAAATCCTTAACATGAGCCAACCAGTCAGGACCGTGTGGCCTAATGGATAAGGCGTCTGACTTCGGGTCAGAAGATTGAGGGTTTGAGTCCCTTCGTGGTCGAAGTGGCACTTGGTTGACGTGTTCATCTCCTTTTAACGTTCGTAAGAATGTGCTCTCATGACTCCTAAAAGTAAAATATCAGTTAGAGGCACGTGACCGTGTCTTAGGCCAAAAACGCATTGTCAGAAGTGGGATTTGAACCCACGCCTCCATCTGGAGACCAGAACACCCAAGTATGGGGAAGAAACTACTCTTGAGTCTGGCTCCTTAGACCACTCAGCCATCCTGACAAACACAGCTTCCTTACCTTTGCCTCTTCCCCCTTGGGAACACTAAAAATGTTAAATATCACTTTGTTATAGTCGGAGGATGAACAATATCAATGTTTGTTGATTAGAGAGAGAAACAGCAATCTTTTTTTTTTCCAGAGTTGGGAGATCAGTGATAAATGGAAATCATCTTTTACACATTGTAGTTCATCTTGGATCGCTTTAAAGTGGTTCGAAATCCTTAACGCAGGCCAACCAAACAAGACCGCGTGGCCTAATGGATAAGGCGTCTGACTTTGAATCAGAAGCTTGAGGGTTCGAGTCCCTTCGTGGTTGCATTTGGTTGACGTGTTCATTTCCTATTTTAACGTTCGTAAGAATGTGCTCTCATGACTCCTAAAAGTAGAATATCAGTTAGAGGCACGTGACCGTGTCTTAGGCCAAAAACGCATTGTCAGAAGTGGGATTTGAACCCACGCCTCCATCTGGAGACCAGAACACCCAAGTATGGGGAAGAAACTACTCTTGAGTCTGGCACCTTAGACCACTCGGCCATCCTGACAAACACAGCTTTCTTACCTTTTCCTCTTCCCCCTTGGGAACACTAAAAAAGTTAAATATCCCTTTGTCATTGTCGGAGGATGAAGAATATCAATGTTTGTTGATTAGAGAGAGAAACAGCAATCTCTTTTTTTTTCAGAAGTGGGAGATCAGTGATAAGTGGAAATCATCTTTTACACATTGCAGTTCATCTTGGATCGATTTAAAGTGGTTCGAAATCCTTAACGCAAGCCAACCAAACAAGACCGCGTGGCCTAATGGATAAGGCGTCTGACTTCGAATCAGAAGATTGAGGGTTCGAGTCCCGTGTGGTCGCATTTGGTTGACGTGTTCATTTCCTCTTTTAACGTTCGTAAGAATGTGCTCTCATGACTCCTAAAAGTAGAATATCAGTTAGAGGCACGTGACCGTGTCTTAGGCCAAAAACACATTGTCAGAAGTGGGATTTGATCCCACGCCTCCATCTGGAGACAAGAACACCCAAGTATGGGGAAGAAACTACTCTTGAGTCTGGCGCCTTAGACCACTCAGCCATCCTGACAAACACAGCTACCATACCCTTTCCTCTTCCCCCTTGGGAACACTAAAAATGTTAAATATCCCTTTGTTATTGTCGGAGAATGAAGAATATCAATGTTTGTTGATTAGAGAGAGAAACAGCAATCTTTTTTTTTTTCAGAAGTGGGAGATCAGTGATAAGTGGAACTCATCTATTACACATTGTAATTAATCTTGGATAGTTTTAAAGTAGTTCGGAATCCTTAACACTGGCCAACCAGTCAGGACCGTGTGCCTAATGGATAAGGCGTCTGACTTCGGATCAGAAGATTGAGGGTTCGAGTCCCTTCGTGGTCGCAGTGGCACTTGGTTGACGTGTTCATCTCCTTTTAACGTTCGTAAGAATGTGCTCTCATGACTCCTAAAAGTAAAATATCAGTTAGAGGCACGTGACCGTGTCTTAGGCCAAAAACACATTGTCAGAAGTGGGATTTGAACCCACGCCTCCATCTGGAGACCAGAACACCCAAGTATGGGGAAGAAACTACTCTTGAGTCTGGCGCCTTAGACCACTCGGCCATCCTGACAAACACAGCTTCCTTACCTTTTCCTCTTCCCCCTTGGGAACACTAAAAATGTTAAGTATCCCTTTGTTATAGTCGGAGGATGAAGAATATCAATGTTTGTTGATTAAAGAGAGAGACAGCAATCTCTTTTTTTTTCAGAAGTGGGAGATCAGTGATAAGTGGAAATCATCTTTTACACATTGTAGTTCATCTTGGATCGCTTTAAAGTGGTTCGAAATCCTTAACATGAGCCAACCATTCAGGACCGTGTGGCCTAATGGATAAGGCGTCTGACTTCGGGTCAGAAGATTGAGGGTTTGAATCCCTTTGTGGTCGAAGTGGCACTTGGTTGACGTGTTCATCTCCTTTTAACGTTCGTAAGAATGTGCTCTCATGACTCCTAAAAGTAAAATATCAGTTAGAGGCACGTGACCGTGTCTTAGGCCAAAAACGCATTGTCAGAAGTGGGATTTGAACCCACGCCTCCATCTGGAGACCAGAACACCCAAGTATGGGGAAGAAACTACTCTTGAGTCTGGCTCCTTAGACCACTCAGCCATCCTGACAAACACAGCTTCCTTACCTTTGCCTCTTCCCCCTTGGGAACACTAAAAATGTTAAATATCACTTTGTTATAGTCGGAGGATGAACAATATCAATGTTTGTTGATTAGAGAGAGAAACAGCAATCTTTTTTTTTTCCAGAGTTGGGAGATCAGTGATAAATGGAAATCATCTTTTACACATTGTAGTTCATCTTGGATCGCTTTAAAGTGGTTCGAAATCCTTAACGCAGGCCAACCAAACAAGACCGCGTGGCCTAATGGATAAGGCGTCTGACTTTGAATCAGAAGATTGAGGGTTCGAGTCCCTTCGTGGTTGCATTTGGTTGACGTGTTCATTTCCTATTTTAACGTTCGTAAGAATGTGCTCTCATGACTCCTAAAAGTAGAATATCAGTTAGAGGCACGTGACCGTGTCTTAGGCCAAAAACGCATTGTCAGAAGTGGGATTTGAACCCACGCCTCCATCTGGAGACCAGAACACCCAAGTATGGGGAAGAAACTACTCTTGAGTCTGGCACCTTAGACCACTCGGCCATCCTGACAAACACAGCTTTCTTACCTTTTCCTCTTCCCCCTTGGGAACACTAAAAAAGTTAAATATCCCTTTGTCATTGTCGGAGGATGAAGAATATCAATGTTTGTTGATTAGAGAGAGAAACAGCAATCTCTTTTTTTTTCAGAAGTGGGAGATCAGTGATAAGTGGAAATCATCTTTTACACATTGCAGTTCATCTTGGATCGATTTAAAGTGGTTCGAAATCCTTAACGCAAGCCAACCAAACAAGACCGCGTGGCCTAATGGATAAGGCGTCTGACTTCGAATCAGAAGATTGAGGGTTCGAGTCCCGTGTGGTCGCATTTGGTTGACGTGTTCATTTCCTCTTTTAACGTTCGTAAGAATGTGCTCTCATGACTCCTAAAAGTAGAATATCAGTTAGAGGCACGTGACCGTGTCTTAGGCCAAAAACACATTGTCAGAAGTGGGATTTGATCCCACGCCTCCATCTGGAGACAAGAACACCCAAGTATGGGGAAGAAACTACTCTTGAGTCTGGCGCCTTAGACCACTCAGCCATCCTGACAAACACAGCTACCATACCCTTTCCTCTTCCCCCTTGGGAACACTAAAAATGTTAAATATCCCTTTGTTATTGTCGGAGAATGAAGAATATCAATGTTTGTTGATTAGAGAGAGAAACAGCAATCTTTTTTTTTTTCAGAAGTGGGAGATCAGTGATAAGTGGAACTCATCTATTACACATTGTAATTAATCTTGGATAGTTTTAAAGTAGTTCGGAATCCTTAACACTGGCCAACCAGTCAGGACCGTGTGCCTAATGGATAAGGCGTCTGACTTCGGATCAGAAGATTGAGGGTTCGAGTCCCTTCGTGGTCGCAGTGGCACTTGGTTGACGTGTTCATCTCCTTTTAACGTTCGTAAGAATGTGCTCTCATGACTCCTAAAAGTAAAATATCAGTTAGAGGCACGTGACCGTGTCTTAGGCCAAAAACACATTGTCAGAAGTGGGATTTGAACCCACGCCTCCATCTGGAGACCAGAACACCCAAGTATGGGGAAGAAACTACTCTTGAGTCTGGCGCCTTAGACCACTCGGCCATCCTGACAAACACAGCTTCCTTACCTTTTCCTCTTCCCCCTTGGGAACACTAAAAATGTTAAGTATCCCTTTGTTATAGTCGGAGGATGAAGAATATCAATGTTTGTTGATTAAAGAGAGAGACAGCAATCTCTTTTTTTTTCAGAAGTGGGAGATCAGTGATAAGTGGAAATCATCTTTTACACATTGTAGTTCATCTTGGATCGCTTTAAAGTGGTTCGAAATCCTTAACATGAGCCAACCAGTCAGGACCGTGTGGCCTAATGGATAAGGCGTCTGACTTCGGGTCAGAAGATTGAGGGTTTGAGTCCCTTCGTGGTCGAAGTGGCACTTGGTTGACGTGTTCATCTCCTTTTAACGTTCGTAAGAATGTGCTCTCATGACTCCTAAAAGTAAAATATCAGTTAGAGGCACGTGACCGTGTCTTAGGCCAAAAACGCATTGTCAGAAGTGGGATTTGAACCCACGCCTCCATCTGGAGACCAGAACACCCAAGTATGGGGAAGAAACTACTCTTGAGTCTGGCTCCTTAGACCACTCAGCCATCCTGACAAACACAGCTTCCTTACCTTTGCCTCTTCCCCCTTGGGAACACTAAAAATGTTAAATATCACTTTGTTATAGTCGGAGGATGAACAATATCAATGTTTGTTGATTAGAGAGAGAAACAGCAATCTTTTTTTTTTCCAGAGTTGGGAGATCAGTGATAAATGGAAATCATCTTTTACACATTGTAGTTCATCTTGGATCGCTTTAAAGTGGTTCGAAATCCTTAACGCAGGCCAACCAAACAAGACCGCGTGGCCTAATGGATAAGGCGTCTGACTTCGAATCAGAAGATTGAGGGTTCGAGTCCCTTCGTGGTTGCATTTGGTTGACGTGTTCATTTCCTATTTTAACGTTCGTAAGAATGTGCTCTCATGACTCCTAAAAGTAGAATATCAGTTAGAGGCACGTGACCGTGTCTTAGGCCAAAAACGCATTGTCAGAAGTGGGATTTTAACCCACGCCTCCATCTGGAGACCAGAACACCCAAGTATGGGGAAGAAACTACTCTTGAGTCTGGCACCTTAGACCACTCGGCCATCCTGACAAACACAGCTTTCTTACCTTTTCCTCTTCCCCCTTGGGAACACTAAAAAAGTTAAATATCCCTTTGTCATTGTCGGAGGATGAAGAATATCAATGTTTGTTGATTAGAGAGAGAAACAGCAATCTCTTTTTTTTTCAGAAGTGGGAGATCAGTGATAAGTGGAAATCATCTTTTACACATTGTAGTTCATCTTGTATCGCTTTAAAGTGGTTCGAAATCCTTAACGCAGGCCAACCAAACAAGACCGCGTGGCCTAATGGATAAGGTGTCTGACTTCGAATCAGAAGATTGAGGGTTCGAGTCCCTTCGTGGTTGCATTTGGTTGACGTGTTCATTTCCTCTTTTAACGTTCGTAAGAATGTGCTCTCATGACTCCTAAAAGTAGAATATCAGTTAGAGGCACGTGACCGTGTCTTAGGCCAAAAACGCATTGTCAGAAGTGGGATTTGAACCCACGCCTCCATCTGGAGACCAGAACACCCAAGTATGGGGAAGAAACTACTCTTGAGTCTGGCGCCTTAGACCACTCGGCCATCCTGACAAACACAGCTTCCTTACCTTTTCCTCTTCCCCCTTGGGAACACTAAAAATTAGTTAGAGGCACGGAACCATGTCTTAGGCCAAAAAATGCATTGTCAAAAGTGGGCTTTGAACCCACACCTCCATTGGGAGACCAGAACACCCAAGTATGGGGAAGAAACTACTCTTGAGTCTGGCGCCTTAGACCACTCGGCCATCCTGACAAACACAGCTTCCTCACCTTTTCCTCTTCCCCCTTGGGAACACTAAAAATTTAAATATCCCTTTGTTATTGTCGGAGAATGAGGAATATCAATGTTTGTTGATTAGAGAGAGAAACAGCAATCTTTTTTTTTTTTCAGAAGAGGGAGATCAGTGATAAGTGGAAATCATCTTTTACACATTGTAATTAATCTAGGATAGTTTTAAAGTAGTTCGGAATCCTTAACACGGGCCAACCAGTCAGGACTGTGTGGCCTAATGGATAAGGCGTCTGACTTCGGATCAGAAGATTGAGGGTTCGAGTCCCTTCGTGGTCGCAGTGGCACTTGGTTGACGTGTTCATCTCCTTTTAACGTTCGTAAGAATGTGCTCTCATGACTCCTAAAAGTAAAATATCAGTTAGAGGCACGTGACCGTGTCTTAGGCCAAAAACACATTGTCAGAAGTGGGATTTGAACCCACGCCTCCATCTGGAGACCAGAACACCCAAGTATGGGGAAGAAACTACTTTTGAGTCTGGCGCCTTAGACCACTCGGCCATCCTGACAAACACAGCTTCCTTACCTTTTCCTCTTCCCCCTTGGGAACACTATAAATGTTAAATATCCCTTTGTTATAGTCGGAGGATGAAGAATATCAATGTTTGTTGATTAGAGAGAGAAACAGCAATCTCTTTTTTTTTCAGAAGTGGGAGATCAGTGATAAGTGGAAATCATCTTTTACACATTGTAGTTCATCTTGGATCGCTTTAAAGTGGTTCGAAATCCTTAACGCTGGCCAACCAAACAAGACCGCGTGGCCTAATGGATAAGGCGTCTGACTTCGAATCAGAAGATTGAGGGTTCGAGTCCCTTCGTGGTCGCATTTGGTTGACGTGTTCATCTCCTTTTAACGTTCGTAAGAATGTACTCTCATGACTCCTAAAAGTAGAATATCAGTTAGAGGCACGTGACCGTGTCTTAGGCCAAAAACACATTGTCAGAAGTGGGATTTGAACCCACGCCTCCATCTGGAGACCAGAACACCCAAGTATGGGGAAGAAACTACTCTTGAGTCTGGCGCCTTAGACCACTCGGCCATCCTGACAAACACAGCTACCATACCCTTTCCTCTTCCCCCTTGGGAACACTAAAAATGTTAAATATCCCTTTGTTATTGTCGGAGAATGAAGAATATCAATGTTTGTTGATTAGAGAGAGAAACAGCAATCTTTTTTTTTTTCAGAAGTGGGAGATCAGTGATAAATGGAAATCATCTTTTACACATTGTAGTTCATCTTGGATCGCTTTAAAGTGGTTCGAAATCCTTAAAGCAGGCCAACCAAACAAGACCGTGTGGCCTAATGGATAAGGCGTCTGACTTCGAATCAGAAGATTGAGGGTTCGAGTCCCTTGTGGTCGCATTTGGTTGACGTGTTCATTTCCTCTTTTAACGTTCGTAAGAATGTGCTCTCATGACTCCTAAAGGTAGAATATCAGTTAGAGGCACGTGACCGTGTCTTAGGCCAAAAACACATTGTCAGAAGTGGGATTTGAACCCACGCCTCCATCTGGAGACCAGAACACCCAAGTATGGGGAAGAAACTATTCTTGAGTCTGGCGCCTTAGACCACTCGGCCATCCTGACAAACACAGCTACCATACCCTTTCCTCTTCCCCCTTGGGAACACTAAAAATGTTAAATATCCCTTTGTTATTGTCGGAGAATGAAGAATATCAATGTTTGTTGATTAGAGAGAGAAACAGCAATCTTTTTTTTTTTCAGAAGTGGGAGATCAGTGATAAGTGGAAATCATCTTTTACACATTGTAGTTCATCTTGGATCGCTTTAAAGTGGTTCGAAATCCTTAACGCAGGCCAACCAAACAAGACCGCGTGGTCTAATGGATAAGGCGTCTGACTTTGAATCAGAAGATTGAGGGTTCGAGTCCCTTCGTGGTCGCATTTGGTTGACGTGTTCATCTCCTTTTAACGTTCGTAAGAATGTGCTCTCATGACTCCTAAAAGTAAAATGTCAGTTAGAGGCACGTGACCGTGTCTTAGGCCAAAAACGCATTGTCAGAAGTGGGATTTGAACCCACGCCTCCATCTGGAGACCAGAACACCCAAGTATGGGGAAGAAACTACTCTTGAGTCTGGCGCCTTAGACCACTCGGCCATCCTGACAAACACAGCTACCATACCCTTTCCTCTTCCCCCTTGGGAACACTAAAAATGTTAAATATCCCTTTGTTATTGTCGGAGAATGAAGAATATCAATGTTTGTTGATTAGAGAGAGAAACAGCAATCTTTTTTTTTTCAGAAGTGGGAGATCAGTGATAAGTGGAAATCATCTTTTACACATTGTAATTAATCTTGGATAGTTTTAAAGTAGTTCGGAATCCTTAACACTGGCCAACCAGTCAGGACCGTGTGGCCTAATGGATAAGGTGTCTGACTTCGGATCAGAAGATTGAGGGTTTGAGTCCCTTCGTGGTCGCAGTGGCACTTGGTTGACATGTTCATCTCCTTTTAACGTTCGTAAAAATGTGCTCTCATGACTCCTAAAAGTAAAATATCAGTTAGAGGCACGTGACCGTGTCTTAGGCCAAAAACACATTGTCAGAAGTGGGATTTGAACCCACGCCTCCATCTGGAGACCAGAACACCCAAGTATGGGGAAGAAACTACTCTTGAGTCTGGCGCCTTAGACCACTCGGCCATCCTGACAAACACAGCTACCATACCCTTTCCTCTTCCCCCTTGGGAACACTAAAAATGTTAAATATCCCTTTGTTATTGTCGGAGAATGAAGAATATCAATGTTTGTTGATTAGAGAGAGAAACAGCAATCTTTTTTTTTTTCAGAAGTGGGAGATCAGTGATAAGTGGAAATCATCTTTTACACATTGTAGTTCATCTTGGATCGCTTTAAAGTGGTTCGAAATCCTTAACGCAGGCCAACCAAACAAGACCGTGTGGCCTAATGGATAAGGCGTCTGACTTCGAATCAGAAGATTGAGGGTTCGAGTCCCTTCTGGTCGCATTTGGTTGACGTGTTCATTTCCTCTTTTAACGTTCGTAAGAATGTGCTCTCATGACTCCTAAAGGTAGAATATCAGTTAGAGGCACGTGACCGTGTCTTAAGCCAAAAACACATTGTCAGAAGTGGGATTTGAACCCACGCCTCCATCTGGAGACCAGAACACCCAAGTATGGGGAAGAAACTACTCTTGAGTCTGGCGCCTTAGACCACTCGGCCATCCTGACAAACACAGCTACCATACCCTTTCCTCTTCCCCCTTGGGAACACTAAAAATGTTAAATATCCCTTTGTTATTGTCGGAGAATGAAGAATATCAATGTTTGTTGATTAGAGAGAGAAACAGCAATCTTTTTTTTTTTCAGAAGTGGGAGATCAGTGATAAGTGGAAATCATCTTTTACACATTGTAGTTCATCTTGGATCGCTTTAAAGTGGTTCGAAATCCTTAACGCAGGCCAACCAAACAAGACAGCGTGGTCTAATGGATAAGGCGTCTGACTTTGAATCAGAAGATTGAGGGTTCGAGTCCCTTCGTGGTCGCATTTGGTTGACGTGTTCATCTCCTTTTAACGTTCGTAAGAATGTGCTCTCATGACTCCTAAAAGTAAAATGTCAGTTAGAGGCACGTGACCGTGTCTTAGGCCAAAAACGCATTGTCAGAAGTGGGATTTGAACCCACACCTCCATCTGGAGACCAGAACACCCAAGTATGGGGAAGAAACTACTCTTGAGTCTGGCGCCTTAGACCACTCGGCCATCCTGACAAACACAGCTACCATACCCTTTCCTCTTCCCCCTTGGGAACACTAAAAATGTTAAATATCCCTTTGTTATTGTCGGAGAATGAAGAATATCAATGTTTGTTGATTAGAGAGAGAAACAGCAATCTTTTTTTTTTTCAGAAGTGGGAGATCAGTGATAAGTGGAAATCATCTTTTACACATTGTAATTAATCTTGGATAGTTTTAAAGTAGTTCGGAATCCTTAACACTGGCCAACCAGTCAGGACCGTGTGGCCTAATGGATAAGGTGTCTGACTTTGGATCAGAAGATTGAGGGTTCGAGTCCCTTCGTGGTCGCAGTGGCACTTGGTTGACATGTTCATCTCCTTTTAACGTTCGTAAGAATGTGCTCTCATGACTCCTAAAAGTAAAATATCAGTTAGAGGCACGTGACCGTGTCTTAGGCCAAAAACACATTGTCAGAAGTGGGATTTGAACCCACGCCTCCATCTGGAGACCAGAACACCCAAGTATGGGGAAGAAACTACTCTTGAGTCTGGCGTCTTAGACCACTCGGCCATCCTGACAAACACAGCTACCATACCCTTTCCTCTTCCCCCTTGGGAACACTAAAAATGTTAAATATCCCTTTGTTATTGTCGGAGAATGAAGAATATCAATGTTTGTTGATTAGAGAGAGAAACAGCAATCTTTTTTTTTTTCAGAAGTGGGAGATCAGTGATAAGTGGAAATCATCTTTTACACATTGTAGTTCATCTTGGATCGCTTTAAAGTGGTTCGAAATCCTTAACGCAGGCCAACCAAACAAGACCGTGTGGCCTAATGGATAAGGCGTCTGACTTCGAATCAGAAGATTGAGGGTTCGAGTCCCTTGTGGTCGCATTTGGTTGACGTGTTCATTTCCTCTTTTAACGTTCGTAAGAATGTGCTCTCATGACTCCTAAAGGTAGAATATCAGTTAGAGGCACGTGACCGTGTCTTAGGCCAAAAACACATTGTCAGAAGTGGGATTTGAACCCACGCCTCCATCTGGAGACCAGAACACCCAAGTATGGGGAAGAAACTACTCTTGAGTCTGGCGCCTTAGACCACTCGGCCATCCTGACAAACACAGCTACCATACCCTTTCCTCTTCCCCCTTGGGAACACTAAAAATGTTAAATATCCCTTTGTTATTGTCGGAGAATGAAGAATATCAATGTTTGTTGATTAGAGAGAGAAACAGCAATCTTTTTTTTTTTCAGAAGTGGGAGATCAGTGATAAGTGGAAATCATCTTTTACACATTGTAGTTCATCTTGGATCGCTTTAAAGTGGTTCGAAATCATTAACGCAGGCCAACAAAACAAGACCGTGTGGCCTAATGGATAAGGCGTCTGACTTCGAATCAGAAGATTGAGGGTTCGAGTCCCTTGTGGTCGCATTTGGTTGACGTGTTCATTTCCTCTTTTAACGTTCGTAAGAATGTGCTCTCATGACTCCTAAAGGTAGAATATCAGTTAGAGGCACCTGACCATGTCTTAGGCCAAAAACACATTGTCAGAAGTGGGATTTGAACCCACGCCTCCATCTGGAGACCAGAACACCCAAGTATGGGGAAGAAACTACTCTTGAGTCTGGCGCCTTAGACCACTCGGCCATCCTGACAAACACAGCTACCATACCCTTTCCTCTTCCCCCTTGGGAACACTAAAAATGTTAAATATCCCTTTGTTATTGTCGGAGAATGAAGAATATCAATGTTTGTTGATTAGAGAGAGAAACAGCAATCTTTTTTTCAGAAGTGGGAGATCAGTGATAAGTGGAAATCATCTTTTACACATTGTAGTTCATCTTGGATCGCTTTAAAGTGGTTCGAAATCCTTAACGCAGGCCAACCAAACAAGACCGCGTGGTCTAATGGATAAGGCGTCTGACTTCGAATCAGAAGATTGAGGGTTCGAGTCCCTTCGTGGTTGCATTTGGTTGACGTGTTCATCTCCTTTTAACGTTAGTAAGAATGTGCTCTCATGACTCCTAAAAGTAAAATGTCAGTTAGAGGCACGTGACCGTGTCTTAGGCCAAAAACGCATTGTCAGAAGTGGGATTTGAACCCACGCCTCCATCTGGAGACCAGAACACCCAAGTATGGGGAAGAAACTACTCTTGAGTCTGGCGCCTTAGACCACTCGGCCATCCTGACAAACACAGCTTCCTTACCTTTTCCTCTTCCCCCTTGGGAACACTTAAAATGTTAAATATACCTTTGTTATAGTCGGAGGATGAAGAATATCAATGTTTGTTGATTAGAGAGAGAAACAGCAATCTTTTTTTTTTCAGAGTTGGGAGATCAGTGATAAATGGAAATCATCTTTTACACATTGTAGTTCATCTTGGATCGCTTTAAAGTGGTTCGAAATCCTAAACGCAGGCCAACCAAACTAGACCGCGTGGCCTAATGGATAAGGCGTCTGACTTCTGATTAGAAGATTGAGGGTTCGAGTCCCTTGTGGTCGCATTTGGGTGACGTGTTCATTTCCTCTTTTAACGTTCGTAAGAATGTGCTCTCATGACTCCTAAAAGTAGAATATCAGTTAGAGGCACGTGACCGTGTCTTAGGCCAAAAACACATTGTCAGAAGTGGGATTTGAACCCACACCTCCATCTGGAGACTAGAACACCCAAGTATGGGGAAGAAACTACTCTTGAGTCTGGCACCTTGGACCACTCGGCCATCCTGACAAACACAGCTACCATACCCTTTCCTCTTCCTCCTTGGGAACACTAAAAATGTTAAATATCCCTTTGTTATTGTCGGAGAATGAAGAATATCAATGTTTGTTGATTAGAGAGAGAAACAGCAATCTTTTTTTTTTTCAGAAGTGGGAGATCAGTGATAAGTGGAAATCATCTT
>NC_079197.1:152002051-152004551 GCF_029499605.1 Hyla sarda
CGAGTCCCTTGTGGTCGCATTTGGTTGACGTGTTCATTTCCTCTTTTAACGTTCGTAAGAATGTGCTCTCATGACTCCTAAAGGTAGAATATCAGTTAGAGGCACGTGACCGTGTCTTAAGCCAAAAACACATTGTCAGAAGTGGGATTTGAACCCACGCCTCCATCTGGAGACCAGAACACCCAAGTATGGGGAAGAAACTACTCTTGAGTCTGGCGCCTTAGACCACTCGGCCATCCTGACAAACACAGCTACCATACCCTTTCCTCTTCCCCCTTGGGAACACTAAAAATGTTAAATATCCCTTTGTTATTGTCGGAGAATGAAGAATATCAATGTTTGTTGATTAGAGAGAGAAACAGCAATCTTTTTTTTTTTCAGAAGTGGGAGATCAGTGATAAGTGGAAATCATCTTTTACACATTGTAGTTCATCTTGGATCGCTTTAAAGTGGTTCGAAATCCTTAACGCAGGCCAACCAAACAAGACCGCGTGGTCTAATGGATAAGGCGTCTGACTTTGAATCAGAAGATTGAGGGTTCGAGTCCCTTCGTGGTCGCATTTGGTTGACGTGTTCATCTCCTTTTAACGTTCGTAAGAATGTGCTCTCATGACTCCTAAAAGTAAAATGTCAGTTAGAGGCACGTGACCGTGTCTTAGGCCAAAAACGCATTGTCAGAAGTGGGATTTGAACCCACACCTCCATCTGGAGACCAGAACACCCAAGTATGGGGAAGAAACTACTCTTGAGTCTGGCGCCTTAGACCACTCGGCCATCCTGACAAACACAGCTACCATACCCTTTCCTCTTCCCCCTTGGGAACACTAAAAATGTTAAATATCCCTTTGTTATTGTCGGAGAATGAAGAATATCAATGTTTGTTGATTAGAGAGAGAAACAGCAATCTTTTTTTTTTTCAGAAGTGGGAGATCAGTGATAAGTGGAAATCATCTTTTACACATTGTAATTAATCTTGGATAGTTTTAAAGTAGTTCGGAATCCTTAACACTGGCCAACCAGTCAGGACCGTGTGGCCTAATGGATAAGGTGTCTGACTTTGGATCAGAAGATTGAGGGTTCGAGTCCCTTCGTGGTCGCAGTGGCACTTGGTTGACATGTTCATCTCCTTTTAACGTTCGTAAGAATGTGCTCTCATGACTCCTAAAAGTAAAATATCAGTTAGAGGCACGTGACCGTGTCTTAGGCCAAAAACACATTGTCAGAAGTGGGATTTGAACCCACGCCTCCATCTGGAGACCAGAACACCCAAGTATGGGGAAGAAACTACTCTTGAGTCTGGCGTCTTAGACCACTCGGCCATCCTGACAAACACAGCTACCATACCCTTTCCTCTTCCCCCTTGGGAACACTAAAAATGTTAAATATCCCTTTGTTATTGTCGGAGAATGAAGAATATCAATGTTTGTTGATTAGAGAGAGAAACAGCAATCTTTTTTTTTTTCAGAAGTGGGAGATCAGTGATAAGTGGAAATCATCTTTTACACATTGTAGTTCATCTTGGATCGCTTTAAAGTGGTTCGAAATCCTTAACGCAGGCCAACCAAACAAGACCGTGTGGCCTAATGGATAAGGCGTCTGACTTCGAATCAGAAGATTGAGGGTTCGAGTCCCTTGTGGTCGCATTTGGTTGACGTGTTCATTTCCTCTTTTAACGTTCGTAAGAATGTGCTCTCATGACTCCTAAAGGTAGAATATCAGTTAGAGGCACGTGACCGTGTCTTAGGCCAAAAACACATTGTCAGAAGTGGGATTTGAACCCACGCCTCCATCTGGAGACCAGAACACCCAAGTATGGGGAAGAAACTACTCTTGAGTCTGGCGCCTTAGACCACTCGGCCATCCTGACAAACACAGCTACCATACCCTTTCCTCTTCCCCCTTGGGAACACTAAAAATGTTAAATATCCCTTTGTTATTGTCGGAGAATGAAGAATATCAATGTTTGTTGATTAGAGAGAGAAACAGCAATCTTTTTTTTTTTCAGAAGTGGGAGATCAGTGATAAGTGGAAATCATCTTTTACACATTGTAGTTCATCTTGGATCGCTTTAAAGTGGTTCGAAATCATTAACGCAGGCCAACAAAACAAGACCGTGTGGCCTAATGGATAAGGCGTCTGACTTCGAATCAGAAGATTGAGGGTTCGAGTCCCTTGTGGTCGCATTTGGTTGACGTGTTCATTTCCTCTTTTAACGTTCGTAAGAATGTGCTCTCATGACTCCTAAAGGTAGAATATCAGTTAGAGGCACCTGACCATGTCTTAGGCCAAAAACACATTGTCAGAAGTGGGATTTGAACCCACGCCTCCATCTGGAGACCAGAACACCCAAGTATGGGGAAGAAACTACTCTTGAGTCTGGCGCCTTAGACCACTCGGCCATCCTGACAAACACAGCTACCATACCCTTTCCTCTTCCCCCTTGGGAACACTAAAAATGTTAAATATCCCTTTGTTATTGTCGGAGAATGAAGAATATCAA
>NC_079197.1:152014551-152039551 GCF_029499605.1 Hyla sarda
ATCATCTTTTACACATTGTAATTAATCTTGGATAGTTTTAAAGTAGTTCGGAATCCTTAACACTGGCCAACCAGTCAGGACCGTGTGGCCTAATGGATAAGGCGTCTGACTTCGGATCAGAAGATTGAGGGTTCGAGTCCCTTCGTGGTCGCAGTGGCACTTGGTTGACGTGTTCATCTCCTTTTAACGTTCGTAAGAATGTGCTCTCATGACTCCTAAAATTAATATATCAGTTAGAGGCACGTGACCGTGTCTTAGGCCAAAAACGCATTGTCAGAAGTGGGATTTGAACCCACGCCTCCATCTGGAGACCAGAACACCCAAGTATGGGGAAGAAACTACTCTTGAGTCTGGCGCCTTAGACCACTCGGCCATCCTGACAAACACAGCTTCCTTACCTTTTCCTCTTCCCCCTTGGGAACACTAAAAATTAGTTAGAGGCACGGAACCATGTCTTAGGCCAAAAAATGCATTGTCAAAAGTGGGCTTTGAACCCACGCCTCCATTGGGAGACCAGAACACCCAAGTATGGGGAAGAAACTACTCTTGAGTCTGGCGCCTTAGACCACTCGGCCATCCTGACAAACACAGCTTCCTCACCCTTTCCTCTTCCCCCTTGGGAACACTAAAAATTTAAATATCCCTTTGTTATTGTCGGAGAATGAGGAATATCAATGTTTGTTGATTTGAGAGAGAAACAGCAATCTTTTTTTTTTTTCAGAAGAGGGAGATCAGTGATAAGTGGAAATCATCTTTTACACATTGTAATTAATCTTGGATAGTTTTAAAGTGGTTCGAAATCCTTAACGCAGGCCAACCAAACAAGACCGCGTGGTCTAATGGATAAGGCGTCTGACTTTGAATCAGAAGATTGAGGGTTTGAGTCCCTTCGTGGTCGCATTTGGTTGACGTGTTCATCTCCTTTTAACGTTCGTAAGAATGTGCTCTCATGACACCTAAAAGTAAAATGTCAGTTAGAGGCACGTGACCGTGTCTTAGGCCAAAAACGCATTGTCAGAAGTGGGATTTGAACCCACGCCTCCATCTGGAGACCAGAACACCCAAGTATGGGGAAGAAACTACTCTTGAGTCTGGCGCCTTAGACCACTCGGCCATCCTGACAAACACAGCTACCATACCCTTTCCTCTTCCCCCTTGGGAACACTAAAAATGTTAAATATCCCTTTGTTATTGTCGGAGAATGAAGAATATCAATGTTTGTTGATTAGAGAGAGAAACAGCAATCTTTTTTTTTTTCAGAAGTGGGAGATCAGTGATGAGTGGAAATCATCTTTTACACATTGTAATTAATCTTGGATAGTTTTAAAGTAGTTCGGAATCCTTAACACTGGCCAACCAGTCAGGACCGTGTGGCCTAATGGATAAGGTGTCTGACTTCGGATCAGAAGATTGAGGGTTCGAGTCCCTTCGTGGTCGCAGTGGCACTTGGTTGACATGTTCATCTCCTTTTAACGTTCGTAAGAATGTGCTCTCATGACTCCTAAAAGTAAAATATCAGTTAGAGGCACGTGACCGTGTCTTAGGCCAAAAACACATTGTCAGAAGTGGGATTTGAACCCACGCCTCCATCTGGAGACCAGAACACCCAAGTATGGGGAAGAAACTACTCTTGAGTCTGGCGCCTTAGACCACTCGGCCATCCTGACAAACACAGCTACCATACCCTTTCCTCTTCCCCCTTGGGAACACTAAAAATGTTAAATATCCCTTTGTTATTGTCGGAGAATCAAGAATATCAATGTTTGTTGATTAGAGAGAGAAACAGCAATCTTTTTTTTTTTCAGAAGTGGGAGATCAGTGATAAGTGGAAATCATCTTTTACACATTGTAGTTCATCTTGGATCGCTTTAAAGTGGTTCGAAATCCTTAACGCAGGCCAACCAAACAAGACCGTGTGGCCTAATGGATAAGGCGTCTGACTTCGAATCAGAAGATTGAGGGTTCGAGTCCCTTGTGGTCGCATTTGGTTGACGTGTTCATTTCCTCTTTTAACGTTCGTAAGAATGTGCTCTCATGACTCCTAAAGGTAGAATATCAGTTAGAGGCACGTGACCGTGTCTTAGGCCAAAAACACATTGTCAGAAGTGGGATTTGAACCCACGCCTCCATCTGGAGACCAGAACACCCAAGTATGGGGAAGAAACTACTCTTGAGTCTGGCGCCTTAGACCACTCGGCCATCCTGACAAACACAGCTTCCTTACCTTTTCCTCTTCCCCCTTGGGAACACTATAAATGTTAAATATCCCTTTGTTATTGTCGGAGGATGAAGAATATCAATGTTTGTTGATTAGAGAGAGAAACAGCAATCTCTTTTTTTTTCAGAAGTGGGAGATCAGTGATAAGTGGAAATCATCTTTTACACATTGTAGTTCATCTTGGATCGCTTTAAAGTGGTTCGAAATCCTTAACGCAGGCCAACCAAACAAGACCGCGTGGCCTAATGGATAAGGTGTCTGGCTTCGAATCAGAAGATTGAGGGTTCGAGTCCCTTCGTGGTCGCATTTGGTTGACGTGTTCATTTCCTCTTTTAACGTTCGTAAGAATGTGCTCTCATGACTGCTAAAAGTAGAATATCAGTTAGAGGCACGTGACCGTGTCTTAGGCCAAAAACGCATTGTCAGAAGTGGGATTTGAACCCACGCCTCCATCTGGAGACCAGAACACCCAAGTATGGGGAAGAAACTACTCTTGAGTCTGGTGCCTTAGACCACTCGGCCATCCTGACAAACACAGCTACCGTACCATTTCCTCTTCCCCCTTGGGAACACTAAAAATGTTAAATATCCCTTTGTTATTGTCGGAGAATGAAGAATATCAATGTTTGTTGATTAGAGAGAGAAACAGCAATCTTTTTTTCAGAAGTGGGAGATCAGTGATAAGTGGAAATCATCTTTTACACATTGTAGTTCATCTTGGATCGCTTTAAAGTGGTTCGAAATCCTTAACGCAGGCCAACCAAACAAGACCGCGTGGTCTAATGGATAAGGCGTCTGACTTGGAATCAGAAGATTGAGGGTTCGAGTCCCTTCGTGGTTGCATTTGGTTGACGTGTTCATCTCCTTTTAACGTTAGTAAGAATGTGCTCTCATGACTCTTAAAAGTAAAATATCAGTTAGAGGCACGTGACCGTGTCTTAGGCCAAAAACACATTGTCAGAAGTGGGATTTGAACCCACGCCTCCATCTGGAGACCAGAACACCCAAGTATGGGGAAGAAATTACTCTTGAGTCTGGCGCCTTAGACCACTCGGCCATCCTGACAAACACAGCTTCCTTACCTTTTCCTCTTCCCCCTTGGGAACACTATAAATGTTAAATATCCCTTTGTTATAGTCGGAGGATGAAGAATATCAATGTTTGTTGATTAGAGAGAGAAACAGCAATCTCTTTTTTTTTCAGAAGTGGGAGATCAGTGATAAGTGGAAATCATCTTTTACACATTGTAGTTCATCTTGGATCGCTTTAAAGTGGTTCGAAATCCTTAACGCAGGCCAACCAAACAAGACCGCGTGGCCTAATGGATAAGGTGTCTGACTTCGAATCAGAAGATTGAGGGTTCGAGTCCCTTCGTGGTCGCATTTGGTTGACGTGTTCATTTCCTCTTTTAACGTTCGTAAGAATGTGCTCTCATGGCTCCTAAAAAGAGAATATCAGTTAGAGGCACGTGACCGTGTCTTAGGCCAAAAACGCATTGTCAGAAGTGGGATTTGAACCCACGCCTCCATCTGGAGACCAGAACACCCAAGTATGGGGAAGAAACTACTCTTGAGTCTGGCGCCTTAGACCACTCGGCCATCCTGACAAACACAGCTACCGTCCCATTTCCTCTTCCCCCTTGGGAACACTAAAAATGCTAAATATCCCTTTGTTATTGTCGGAGAATGAAGAATATCAATGTTTGTTGATTAGAGAGAGAAACAGCAATCTTTTTTTTTTCAGAAGTGGGAGATCAGTGATAAGTGGAAATCATCTTTTACACATTGTAATTAATCTTGGATAGTTTTAAAGTAGTTCGGAATCCTTAACATGAGCCAACTAGTCAGGACCGTGTGGCCTAATGGATAAGGCGTCTGACTTCGGATCAGAAGTTTCACGGTTTGAGTCCCTTCGTGATCGCAGTGGCACTTGGTTGACGTGTTCATCTCCTTTTAACGTTCGTAAGAATGTGCTCTCATGACTCCTAAAAGTAAAATATCAGTTAGAGGCACGTGACCGTGTCTTAGGCCAAAAACGTATTGTCAGAAGTGGGATTTGAACCCACGCCTCCATCTGGAGACCAGAACACCCAAGTATGGGGAAGAAACTACTCTTGAGTCTGGCGCCTTAGACCACTCGGCCATCCTGACAAACACAGCTTCCTTACCTTTTCCTCTTCCCCCTTGGGAACACTAAAAATTAGTTAGAGGCACGGAACCATGTCTTAGGCCAAAAAATGCATTGTCAAAAGTTGGCTTTGAACCCATGCCTCCATTGGGAGACCAGAACACCCAAGTATGGGGAAGAAACTACTCTTGAGTCTGGCGCCTTAGACCACTCGGCCATCCTGACAAACACAGCTACCATACCCCCTTGGGAACAGGAAATCTTTTTTTTTTTTCAGAAGTGGGAGATCAGTGATAAGTGGAAATCATCTTTTACACATTGTAATTAATCTTGGATAGTTTTAAAGTAGTTTGGAATCCTTAACACGGGCCAACCAGTCAGGACCGTGTGGCCTAATGGATAAGGCGTCTGACTTCGGATCAGAAGATTGAGGGTTCGAGTCCCTTCGTGGTCGCAGTGGAATTTGGTTGACGTGTTCATCTCCTTTTAACGTTCGGAAGAATGTGCTCTCTTGACTCCTAAAAGTAAAATATCAGTTAGAGGCACGTGACCGTGTCTTAGGCCAAAAACGCATTGTCAGATGTGGGATTTGAACCCACGCCTCCATCTGGAGACCAGAACACCCAAGTATGGGGAAGAAACTACTCTTGAGTCTGGCGCCTTAGACCACTCGGCCATCCTGACAAACACAGCTTCCTTACCTTTTCCTCTTCCCCCTTGGGAACACTATAAATGTTAAATATCCCTTTGTTATAGTCGGAGGATGAAGAATATCAATGTTTGTTGATTAGAGAGAGAAACAGCAATCTCTTTTTTTTTCAGAAGTGGGAGATCAGTGATAAGTGGAAATCATCTTTTACACATTGTAGTTCATCTTGGATCGCTTTAAAGTGGTTCGAAATCCTTAACGCAGGCTGACCAAACAAGACCGCGTGGCCTAATGGATAAGGCGTCTGACTTCGAATCAGAAGATTGAGGGTTCGAGTCCCTTCGTGGTCGCATTTGGTTGACGTGTTCATCTCCTTTTAACGTTCGTAAGAATGTACTCTCATGACTCCTAAAAGTAGAATATCAGTTAGAGGCACGTGACCGTGTCTTAGGCCAAAAACACATTGTCAGAAGTGGGATTTGAACCCACGCCTCCATCTGGAGACCAGAACACCCAAGTATGGGGAAGAAACTACTCTTGAGTCTGGCGCCTTAGACCACTCGGCCATCCTGACAAACACAGCTACCATACCCTTTCCTCTTCCCCCTTGGGAACACTAAAAATGTTAAATATCCCTTTGTTATTGTCGGAGAATGAAGAATATCAATGTTTGTTGATTAGAGAGAGAAACAGCAATCTTTTTTTTTTTCAGAAGTGGGAGATCAGTGATAAATGGAAATCTTCTTTTACACATTGTAGTTCATCTTGGATCGCTTTAAAGTGGTTCGAAATCCTAAACGCAGGCCAACCAAACAAGACCGCGTGGCATAATGGATAAGGCGTCTGACTTTGAATCAGAAGATTGAGGGTTCGAGTCCCTTCGTGGTCGCAGTTTCACTTGGTTGATGTGTTCATCTCCTTTTAACGTTCGTAAGAATGTGCTCTCATGACTCCTAAAAGTAAAATATCAGTTAGAGGCACGTGACCGTGTCTTAGGCCAAAAACACATTGTCAGAAGTGGGATTTGAACCCACGCCTCCATCTGGAGACCAGAACACCCAAGTATGGGGAAGAAACTACTCTTGAGTCTGGCGCCTTAGACCACTCGGCCATCCTGACAAACACAGCTACCATACCCTTTCCTCTTCCCCCTTGTGAACACTAAAAATGTTAAATATCCCTTTGTTATTGTCGGAGAATGAAGAATATCAATGTTTGTTGATTAGAGAGAGAAACAGCAATCTTTTTTTTTTTCAGAAGTGGGAGATCAGTGATAAGTGGAAATCATCTTTTACACATTGTAGTTCATCTTGGATCGCTTTAAAGTGGTTCGAAATCATTAACGCAGGCCAACAAAACAAGACCGTGTGGCCTAATGGATAAGGCGTCTGACTTCGAATCAGAAGATTGAGGGTTCGAGTCCCTTGTGGTCGCATTTGGTTGACGTGTTCATTTCCTCTTTTAACGTTCGTAAGAATGTGCTCTCATGACTCCTAAAGCTAGAATATCAGTTAGAGGCACGTGACCGTGTCTTAGGCCAAAAACACATTGTCAGAAGTGGGATTTGAACCCACGCCTCCATCTGGAGACCAGAACACCCAAGTATGGGGAAGAAACTACTCTTGAGTCTGGCGCCTTAGACCACTCGGCCATCCTGACAAACACAGCTACCATACCCTTTCCTCTTCCCCCTTGGGAACACTAAAAATGTTAAATATCCCTTTGTTATTGTCGGAGAATGAAGAATATCAATGTTTGTTGATTAGAGAGAGAAACAGCAATCTTTTTTTTTTTCAGAAGTGGGAGATCAGTGATAAGTGGAAATCATCTTTTACACATTGTAGTTCATCTTGGATCGCTTTAAAGTGGTTCGAAATCCTTAACGCAGGCCAACCAAACAAGACCGCGTGGTCTAATGGATAAGGCGTCTGACTTCGAATCAGAAGATTGAGGGTTCGAGTCCCTTCGTGGTTGCATTTGGTTGACGTGTTCATCTCCTTTTAACGTTAGTAAGAATGTGCTCTCATGACTCCTAAAAGTAAAATGTCAGTTAGAGGCACGTGACCGTGTCTTAGGCCAAAAACGCATTGTCAGAAGTGGGATTTGAACCCACGCCTCCATCTGGAGACCAGAACACCCAAGTATGGGGAAGAAACTACTCTTGAGTCTGGCGCCTTAGACCACTCGGCCATCCTGACAAACACAGCTTCCTTACCTTTTCCTCTTCCCCCTTGGGAACACTTAAAATGTTAAATATACCTTTGTTATAGTCGGAGGATGAAGAATATCAATGTTTGTTGATTAGAGAGAGAAACAGCAATCTTTTTTTTTTCAGAGTTGGGAGATCAGTGATAAATGGAAATCATCTTTTACACATTGTAGTTCATCTTGGATCGCTTTAAAGTGGTTCGAAATCCTAAACGCAGGCCAACCAAACAAGACCGCGTGGCCTAATGGATAAGGCGTCTGACTTCTGATTAGAAGATTGAGGGTTCGAGTCCCTTGTGGTTGCATTTGGGTGACGTGTTCATTTCCTCTTTTAACGTTCGTAAGAATGTGCTCTCATGACTCCTAAAAGTAGAATATCAGTTAGAGGCACGTGACCGTGTCTTAGGCCAAAAACACATTGTCAGAAGTGGGATTTGAACCCACACCTCCATCTGGAGACCAGAACACCCAAGTATGGGGAAGAAACTACTCTTGAGTCTGGCACCTTGGACCACTCGGCCATCCTGACAAACACAGCTACCATACCCTTTCCTCTTCCTCCTTGGGAACACTAAAAATGTTAAATATCCCTTTGTTATTGTCGGAGAATGAAGAATATCAATGTTTGTTGATTAGAGAGAGAAACAGCAATCTTTTTTTTTTTCAGAAGTGGGAGATCAGTGATAAGTGGAAATCATCTTTTACACATTGTAATTAATCTTGGATAGTTTTAAAGTAGTTCGGAATCCTTAACACTGGCCAACCAGTCAGGACCGTGTGGCCTAATGGATAAGGCGTCTGACTTCGGATCAGAAGATTGAGGGTTCGAGTCCCTTCGTGGTCGCAGTGGCACTTGGTTGACTCGTTCATCTCCTTTTAACGTTCGTAAGAATGTGCTCTCATGACTCTTAAAAGTAAAATATCAGTTAGAGGCACGTGACCGTGTCTTAGGCCAAAAACACATTGTCAGAAGTGGGATTTGAACCCACGCCTCCATCTGGAGACCAGAACACCCAAGTATGGGGAAGAAATTACTCTTGAGTCTGGCGCCTTAGACCACTCGGCCATCCTGACAAACACAGCTTCCTTACCTTTTCCTCTTCCCCCTTGGGAACACTATAAATGTTAAATATCCCTTTGTTATAGTCGGAGGATGAAGAATATCAATGTTTGTTGATTAGAGAGAGAAACAGCAATCTCTTTTTTTTTCAGAAGTGGGAGATCAGTGATAAGTGGAAATCATCTTTTACACATTGTAGTTCATCTTGGATCGCTTTAAAGTGGTTCGAAATCCTTAACGCAGGCCAACCAAACAAGACCGCGTGGCCTAATGGATAAGGTGTCTGACTTCGAATCAGAAGATTGAGGGTTCGAGTCCCTTCGTGGTCGCATTTGGTTGACGTGTTCATTTCCTCTTTTAACGTTCGTAAGAATGTGCTCTCATGACTCCTAAAAAGAGAATATCAGTTAGAGGCACGTGACCGTGTCTTAGGCCAAAAACGCATTGTCAGAAGTGGGATTTGAACCCACGCCTCCATCTGGAGACCAGAACACCCAAGTATGGGGAAGAAACTACTCTTGAGTCTGGCGCCTTAGACCACTCGGCCATCCTGACAAACACAGCTACCGTCCCATTTCCTCTTCCCCCTTGGGAACACTAAAAATGCTAAATATCCCTTTGTTATTGTCGGAGAATGAAGAATATCAATGTTTGTTGATTAGAGAGAGAAACAGCAATCTTTTTTTTTTCAGAAGTGGGAGATCAGTGATAAGTGGAAATCATCTTTTACACATTGTAATTAATCTTGGATAGTTTTAAAGTAGTTCGGAATCCTTAACATGAGCCAACTAGTCAGGACCGTGTGGCCTAATGGATAAGGCGTCTGACTTCGGATCAGAAGATTCACGGTTTGAGTCCCTTCGTGATCGCAGTGGCACTTGGTTTACGTGTTCATCTCCTTTTAACGTTCGTAAGAATGTGCTCTCATGACTCCTAAAAGTAAAATATCAGTTAGAGGCACGTGACCGTGTCTTAGGCCAAAAACGTATTGTCAGAAGTGGGATTTGAACCCACGCCTCCATCTGGAGACCAGAACACCCAAGTATGGGGAAGAAACTACTCTTGAGTCTGGCGCCTTAGACCACTCGGCCATCCTGACAAACACAGCTTCCTTACCTTTTCCTCTTCCCCCTTGGGAACACTAAAAATTAGTTAGAGGCACGGAACCATGTCTTAGGCCAAAAAATGCATTGTCAAAAGTGGGCTTTGAACCCATGCCTCCATTGGGAGACCAGAACACCCAAGTATGGGGAAGAAACTACTCTTGAGTCTGGCGCCTTAGACCACTCGGCCATCCTGACAAACACAGCTACCATACCCCCTTGGGAACAGGAAATCTTTTTTTTTTTTCAGAAGTGGGAGATCAGTGATAAGTGGAAATCATCTTTTACACATTGTAATTAATCTTGGATAGTTTTAAAGTAGTTTGGAATCCTTAACACGGGCCAACCAGTCAGGACCGTGTGGCCTAATGGATAAGGCGTCTGACTTCGGATCAGAAGATTGAGGGTTCGAGTCCCTTCGTGGTCGCAGTGGAATTTGGTTGACGTGTTCATCTCCTTTTAACGTTCGGAAGAATGTGCTCTCTTGACTCCTAAAAGTAAAATATCAGTTAGAGGCACGTGACCGTGTCTTAGGCCAAAAACGCATTGTCAGATGTGGGATTTGAACCCACGCCTCCATCTGGAGACCAGAACACCCAAGTATGGGGAAGAAACTACTCTTGAGTCTGGCGCCTTAGACCACTCGGCCATCCTGACAAACACAGCTTCCTTACCTTTTCCTCTTCCCCCTTGGGAACACTATAAATGTTAAATATCCCTTTGTTATAGTCGGAGGATGAAGAATATCAATGTTTGTTGATTAGAGAGAGAAACAGCAATCTCTTTTTTTTTCAGAAGTGGGAGATCAGTGATAAGTGGAAATCATCTTTTACACATTGTAGTTCATCTTGGATCGCTTTAAAGTGGTTCGAAATCCTTAACGCAGGCCGACCAAACAAGACCGCGTGGCCTAATGGATAAGGCGTCTGACTTCGAATCAGAAGATTGAGGGTTCGAGTCCCTTCGTGGTCGCATTTGGTTGACGTGTTCATCTCCTTTTAACGTTCGTAAGAATGTACTCTCATGACTCCTAAAAGTAGAATATCAGTTAGAGGCACGTGACCGTGTCTTAGGCCAAAAACACATTGTCAGAAGTGGGATTTGAACCCACGCCTCCATCTGGAGACCAGAACACCCAAGTATGGGGAAGAAACTACTCTTGAGTCTGGCGCCTTAGACCACTCGGCCATCCTGACAAACACAGCTACCATACCCTTTCCTCTTCCCCCTTGGGAACACTAAAAATGTTAAATATCCCTTTGTTATTGTCGGAGAATGAAGAATATCAATGTTTGTTGATTAGAGAGAGAAACAGCAATCTTTTTTTTTTTCAGAAGTGGGAGATCAGTGATAAATGGAAATCTTCTTTTACACATTGTAGTTCATCTTGGATCGCTTTAAAGTGGTTCGAAATCCTAAACGCAGGCCAACCAAACAAGACCGCGTGGCCTAATGGATAAGGCGTCTGACTTTGAATCAGAAGATTGAGGGTTCGAGTCCCTTCGTGGTCGCAGTTTCACTTGGTTGATGTGTTCATCTCCTTTTAACGTTCGTAAGAATGTGCTCTCATGACTCCTAAAAGTAAAATATCAGTTAGAGGCACGTGACCGTGTCTTAGGCCAAAAACACATTGTCAGAAGTGGGATTTGAACCCACGCCTCCATCTGGAGACCAGAACACCCAAGTATGGGGAAGAAACTACTCTTGAGTCTGGCGCCTTAGACCACTCGGCCATCCTGACAAACACAGCTACCATACCCTTTCCTCTTCCCCCTTGTGAACACTAAAAATGTTAAATATCCCTTTGTTATTGTCGGAGAATGAAGAATATCAATGTTTGTTGATTAGAGAGAGAAACAGCAATCTTTTTTTTTTTCAGAAGTGGGAGATCAGTGATAAGTGGAAATCATCTTTTACACATTGTAGTTCATCTTGGATCGCTTTAAAGTGGTTCGAAATCATTAACGCAGGCCAACAAAACAAGACCGTGTGGCCTAATGGATAAGGCGTCTGACTTCGAATCAGAAGATTGAGGGTTCGAGTCCCTTGTGGTCGCATTTGGTTGACGTGTTCATTTCCTCTTTTAACGTTCGTAAGAATGTGCTCTCATGACTCCTAAAGCTAGAATATCAGTTAGAGGCACGTGACCGTGTCTTAGGCCAAAAACACATTGTCAGAAGTGGGATTTGAACCCACGCCTCCATCTGGAGACCAGAACACCCAAGTATGGGGAAGAAACTACTCTTGAGTCTGGCGCCTTAGACCACTCGGCCATCCTGACAAACACAGCTACCATACCCTTTCCTCTTCCCCCTTGGGAACACTAAAAATGTTAAATATCCCTTTGTTATTGTCGGAGAATGAAGAATATCAATGTTTGTTGATTAGAGAGAGAAACAGCAATCTTTTTTTTTTTCAGAAGTGGGAGATCAGTGATAAGTGGAAATCATCTTTTACACATTGTAGTTCATCTTGGATCGCTTTAAAGTGGTTCGAAATCCTTAACGCAGGCCAACCAAACAAGACCGCGTGGTCTAATGGATAAGGCGTCTGACTTCGAATCAGAAGATTGAGGGTTCGAGTCCCTTCGTGGTTGCATTTGGTTGACGTGTTCATCTCCTTTTAACGTTAGTAAGAATGTGCTCTCATGACTCCTAAAAGTAAAATGTCAGTTAGAGGCACGTGACCGTGTCTTAGGCCAAAAACGCATTGTCAGAAGTGGGATTTGAACCCACGCCTCCATCTGGAGACCAGAACACCCAAGTATGGGGAAGAAACTACTCTTGAGTCTGGCGCCTTAGACCACTCGGCCATCCTGACAAACACAGCTTCCTTACCTTTTCCTCTTCCCCCTTGGGAACACTTAAAATGTTAAATATACCTTTGTTATAGTCGGAGGATGAAGAATATCAATGTTTGTTGATTAGAGAGAGAAACAGCAATCTTTTTTTTTTCAGAGTTGGGAGATCAGTGATAAATGGAAATCATCTTTTACACATTGTAGTTCATCTTGGATCGCTTTAAAGTGGTTCGAAATCCTAAACGCAGGCCAACCAAACAAGACCGCGTGGCCTAATGGATAAGGCGTCTGACTTCTGATTAGAAGATTGAGGGTTCGAGTCCCTTGTGGTTGCATTTGGGTGACGTGTTCATTTCCTCTTTTAACGTTCGTAAGAATGTGCTCTCATGACTCCTAAAAGTAGAATATCAGTTAGAGGCACGTGACCGTGTCTTAGGCCAAAAACACATTGTCAGAAGTGGGATTTGAACCCACACCTCCATCTGGAGACCAGAACACCCAAGTATGGGGAAGAAACTACTCTTGAGTCTGGCACCTTGGACCACTCGGCCATCCTGACAAACACAGCTACCATACCCTTTCCTCTTCCTCCTTGGGAACACTAAAAATGTTAAATATCCCTTTGTTATTGTCGGAGAATGAAGAATATCAATGTTTGTTGATTAGAGAGAGAAACAGCAATCTTTTTTTTTTTCAGAAGTGGGAGATCAGTGATAAGTGGAAATCATCTTTTACACATTGTAATTAATCTTGGATAGTTTTAAAGTAGTTCGGAATCCTTAACACTGGCCAACCAGTCAGGACCGTGTGGCCTAATGGATAAGGCGTCTGACTTCGGATCAGAAGATTGAGGGTTCGAGTCCCTTCGTGGTCGCAGTGGCACTTGGTTGACTCGTTCATCTCCTTTTAACGTTCGTAAGAATGTGCTCTCATGACTCTTAAAAGTAAAATATCAGTTAGAGGCACGTGACCGTGTCTTAGGCCAAAAACACATTGTCAGAAGTGGGATTTGAACCCACGCCTCCATCTGGAGACCAGAACACCCAAGTATGGGGAAGAAACTACTCTTGAGTCTGGCGCCTTAGACCACTCGGCCATCCTGACAAACACAGCTTCCTTACCTTTTCCTCTTCCCCCTTGGGAACACTATAAATGTTAAATATCCCTTTGTTATAGTCGGAGGATGAAGAATATCAATGTTTGTTGATTAGAGAGAGAAACAGCAATCTCTTTTTTTTTCAGAAGTGGGAGATCAGTGATAAGTGGAAATCATCTTTTACACATTGTAGTTCATCTTGGATCGCTTTAAAGTGGTTCGAAATCCTTAACGCAGGCCAACCAAACAAGACCGCGTGGCGTAATGGATAAGGTGTCTGACTTCGAATCAGAAGATTGAGGGTTCGAGTCCCTTCGTGGTCGCATTTGGTTGACGTGTTCATTTCCTCTTTTAACGTTCGTAAGAATGTGCTCTCATGACTCCTAAAAAGAGAATATCAGTTAGAGGCACGTGACCGTGTCTTAGGCCAAAAACGCATTGTCAGAAGTGGGATTTGAACCCACGCCTCCATCTGGAGACCAGAACACCCAAGTATGGGGAAGAAACTACTCTTGAGTCTGGCGCCTTAGACCACTCGGCCATCCTGACAAACACAGCTACCGTCCCATTTCCTCTTCCCCCTTGGGAACACTAAAAATGCTAAATATCCCTTTGTTATTGTCGGAGAATGAAGAATATCAATGTTTGTTGATTAGAGAGAGAAACAGCAATCTTTTTTTTTTCAGAAGTGGGAGATCAGTGATAAGTGGAAATCATCTTTTACACATTGTAATTAATCTTGGATAGTTTTAAAGTAGTTCGGAATCCTTAACATGAGCCAACTAGTCAGGACCGTGTGGCCTAATGGATAAGGCGTCTGACTTCGGATCAGAAGATTCACGGTTTGAGTCCCTTCGTGATCGCAGTGGCACTTGGTTGACGTGTTCATCTCCTTTTAACGTTCGTAAGAATGTGCTCTCATGACTCCTAAAAGTAAAATATCAGTTAGAGGCACGTGACCGTGTCTTAGGCCAAAAACGTATTGTCAGAAGTGGGATTTGAACCCACGCCTCCATCTGGAGACCAGAACACCCAAGTATGGGGAAGAAACTACTCTTGAGTCTGGCGCCTTAGACCACTCGGCCATCCTGACAAACACAGCTTCCTTACCTTTTCCTCTTCCCCCTTGGGAACACTAAAAATTAGTTAGAGGCACGGAACCATGTCTTAGGCCAAAAAATGCATTGTCAAAAGTGGGCTTTGAACCCATGCCTCCATTGGGAGACCAGAACACCCAAGTATGGGGAAGAAACTACTCTTGAGTCTGGCGCCTTAGACCACTCGGCCATCCTGACAAACACAGCTACCATACCCCCTTGGGAACAGGAAATCTTTTTTTTTTTTCAGAAGTGGGAGATCAGTGATAAGTGGAAATCATCTTTTACACATTGTAATTAATCTTGGATAGTTTTAAAGTAGTTTGGAATCCTTAACACGGGCCAACCAGTCAGGACCGTGTGGCCTAATGGATAAGGCGTCTGACTTCGGATCAGAAGATTGAGGGTTCGAGTCCCTTCATGGTCGCAGTGGAATTTGGTTGACGTGTTCATCTCCTTTTAACGTTCGGAAGAATGTGCTCTCTTGACTCCTAAAAGTAAAATATCAGTTAGAGGCACGTGACCGTGTCTTAGGCCAAAAACGCATTGTCAGAAGTGGGATTTGAACCCACGCCTCCATCTGGAGACCAGAACACCCAAGTATGGGGAAGAAACTACTCTTGAGTCTGGCGCCTTAGACCACTCGGCCATCCTGACAAACACAGCTTCCTTACCTTTTCCTCTTCCCCCTTGGGAACACTATAAATGTTAAATATCCCTTTGTTATAGTCGGAGGATGAAGAATATCAATGTTTGTTGATTAGAGAGAGAAACAGCAATCTCTTTTTTTTTCAGAAGTGGGAGATCAGTGATAAGTGGAAATCATCTTTTACACATTGTAGTTCATCTTGGATCGCTTTAAAGTGGTTCGAAATCCTTAACGCAGGCCGACCAAACAAGACCGCGTGGCCTAATGGATAAGGCGTCTGACTTCGAATCAGAAGATTGAGGGTTCGAGTCCCTTCGTGGTCGCATTTGGTTGACGTGTTCATCTCCTTTTAACGTTCGTAAGAATGTACTCTCATGACTCCTAAAAGTAGAATATCAGTTAGAGGCACGTGACCGTGTCTTAGGCCAAAAACACATTGTCAGAAGTGGGATTTGAACCCACGCCTCCATCTGGAGACCAGAACACCCAAGTATGGGGAAGAAACTACTCTTGAGTCTGGCGCCTTAGACCACTCGGCCATCCTGACAAACACAGCTACCATACCCTTTCCTCTTCCCCCTTGGGAACACTAAAAATGTTAAATATCCCTTTGTTATTGTCGGAGAATGAAGAATATCAATGTTTGTTGATTAGAGAGAGAAACAGCAATCTTTTTTTTTTTCAGAAGTGGGAGATCAGTGATAAATGGAAATCTTCTTTTACACATTGTAGTTCATCTTGGATCGCTTTAAAGTGGTTCGAAATCCTAAACGCAGGCCAACCAAACAAGACCGCGTGGCCTAATGGATAAGGCGTCTGACTTCGAATCAGAAGATTGAGGGTTCGAGTCCCTTCGTGGTCGCATTTAGTTGACGTGTTCATCTCCTTTTAACGTTCGTAAGAATGTGCTCTCATGACTCCTAAAAGTAAAATGTCAGTTAGAGGCACGTGACTGTGTCTTAGGCCAAAAACGCATTGTCAGAAGTGGGATTTGAACCCATACCTCCATCTGGAGACCAGAACACCCAAGTATGGGGAAGAAACTACTCTTGAGTCTGGCGCCTTAGACCACTCGGCCATCCTGACAAACACAGCTTCCTTACCTTTTCCTCTTCCCCCTTGGGAACACTAAAAATGTTAAATATACCTTTGTTATAGTCGGAGGATGAAGAATATCAATGTTTGTTGATTAGAGAGAGAAACAGCAATCTTTTTTTTTTCAGAGTTGGGAGATCAGTGATAAATGGAAATCATCTTTTACACATTGTAGTTCATCTTGGATCGCTTTAAAGTGGTTCGAAATCCTAAACGCAGGCCAACCAAACAAGACCGCGTGGCCTAATGGATAAGGCGTCTGACTTCGGATCAGAAGATTGAGGGTTCGAGTCCCTTCGTGGTCGCAGTTTCACTTGGTTGATGTGTTCATCTCCTTTTAACGTTCGTAAGAATGTGCTCTCATGACTCCTAAAAGTAAAATATCAGTTAGAGGCACGTGACCGTGTCTTAGGCCAAAAACGCATTGTCAGAAGTGGGATTTGAACCCACGCCTCCATCTGGAGACCAAAACACCCAAGTATGGGGAAGAAACTACTCTTGAGTCTGGCGCCTTAGACCACTAGGCCATCCTGACAAACACAGCTACCGTATCTTTTCCTCTTCCCCCTTGGGAACACTAAAAATGTTAAATATCCCTTTGTTATTGTCGGAGAATGAAGAATATCAATGTTTGTTGATTAGAGAGAGAAACAGCAATCTTTTTTTTTTTCAGAAGTGGGAGATCAGTGATAAGTGGAAATCATCTTTTACACATTGTAGTTCATCTTGGATCGCTTTAAAGTGGTTCGAAAACCACTTTAAAGCGATCGGAATCCTTAACTGAACCAACCAGTCAGGACCGTGTGGCCTAATGGATAAGGCGTCTGACTTCGGATCAGAAGATTGAGGGTTTGAGTCCCTTCGTGGTCGCAGTGGCACTTGGTTGACGTGTTCATCTCCTTTTAACGTTCGTAAGAATGTGCTCTCATGACTCCTAAAAGTAAAATATCAGTTAGAGGCACGTGACCGTGTCTTAGGCCAAAAACGGATTGTCAGAAGTGGGATTTGAACCCACGCCTCCATCTGGAGACCAGAACACCCAAGTATGGGGAAGAAACTACTCTTGAGTTTGGCACCTTAGACCACTCGGCCATCCTGACTAACACAGCTACCGTATCTTTTCCTCTTCCCCCTTGGGAACACTAAAAATTTTAAATATCCCTTTGTTATTGTCGGAGAATGAGGAACATCAATGTTTGTTGATTAGAGAGAGAAACAGCAATCTTTTTTTTTTTTCAGAAGAGGGAGATCAGTGATAAGTGGAAATCATCTTTTACACATTGTAATTAATCTTGGATAGTTTTAAAGTAGTTCGGAATCCTTAACACGGGCCAACCAGTCAGGACCGTGTGGCCTAATGGATAAGGCGTCTGACTTTGGATCAGAAGATTGAGGGTTCGAGTCCCTTCGTGGTTGCAGTGGCACTTGGTTGACGTGTTCATCTCCTTTTAACGTTCGTAAGAATGTGCTCTCATGACTCCTAAAAGTAAAATATCAGTTAGAGGCACGTGACCGTGTCTTAGGCCAAAAACACATTGTCAGAAGTGGGATTTGAACCCACGCCTCCATCTGGAGACCAGAACACCCAAGTATGGGGAAGAAACTACTCTTGAGTCTGGCGCCTTAGACCACTCGGCCATCCTGACAAACACAGCTTCCTTACCTTTTCCTCTTCCCCCTTGGGAACACTATAAATGTTAAATATCCCTTTGTTATAGTCGGAGGATGAAGAATATCAATGATTGTTGATTAGAGAGAGAAACAGCAATCTCTTTTTTTTTCAGAAGTGGGAGATCAGTGATAAGTGGAAATCATCTTTTACACATTGTAGTTCATCTTGGATCGCTTTAAAGTGGTTCGAAATCCTTAACGCAGGCCAACCAAACAAGACCGCGTGGCCTAATGGAAAAGGCGTCTGACTTCGAATCAGAAGATTGAGGGTTCGAGTCCCTTCGTGGTCGCATTTGGTTGACGTGTTCATCTCCTTTTAACGTTCGTAAGAATGTGCTCTCATGACTCCTAAAAGTAAAATGTCAGTTAGAGGCACGTGACCGTGTCTTAGGCCAAAAACGCATTGTCAGAAGTGGGATTTGAACCCACGCCTCCATCTGGAGACCAGAACACCCAAGTATGGGGAAGAAACTACTCTTGAGTCTGGCGCCTTAGACCACTCGGCCATCCTGACAAACACAGCTACCATACCCTTTCCTCTTCCCCCTTGGGAACACTAAAAATGTTAAATATCCCTTTGTTATTGTCGGAGAATGAAGAATATCAATGTTTGTTGATTAGAGAGAGAAACAGCAATCTTTTTTTTTTTCAGAAGTGGGAGATCAGTGATAAGTGGAAATCATCTTTTACACATTGTAATTAATCTTGGATAGTTTTAAAGTAGTTCGGAATCCTTAACACTGGCCAACCAGTTAGGACCGTGTGGCCTAATGGATAAGGTGTCTGACTTCGGATCAGAAGATTGAGGGTTCGAGTCCCTTCGTGGTCGCAGTGGCACTTGGTTGACATGTTCATCTCCTTTTAACGTTCGTAAGAATGTGCTCTCATGACTCCTAAAAGTAAAATATCAGTTAGAGGCACGTGACCGTGTCTTAGGCCAAAAACACATTGTCAGAAGTGGGATTTGAACCCACGCCTCCATCTGGAGACCAGAACACCCAAGTATGGGGAAGAAACTACTCTTGAGTCTGGCGCCTTAGACCACTCGGCCATCCTGACAAACACAGCTACCATACCCTTTCCTCTTCCCCCTTGGGAACACTAAAAATGTTAAATATCCCTTTGTTATTGTCGGAGAATGAAGAATATCAATGTTTGTTGATTAGAGAGAGAAACAGCAATCTTTTTTTTTTTCAGAAGTGGGAGATCAGTGATAAGTGGAAATCATCTTTTACACATTGTAGTTCATCTTGGATCGCTTTAAAGTGGTTCGAAATCCTTAACGCAGGCCACCAAACAAGACCGTGTGGCCTAATGGATAAGGCGTCTGACTTCGAATCAGAAGATTGAGGGTTCGAGTCCCTTGTGGTCGCATTTGGTTGACGTGTTCATTTCCTCTTTTAACGTTCGTAAGAATGTGCTCTCATGACTCCTAAAGGTAGAATATCAGTTAGAGGCACGTGACCGTGTCTTAGGCCAAAAACACATTGTCAGAAGTGGGATTTGAACCCACGCCTCCATCTGGAGACCAGAACACCCAAGTATGGGGAAGAAACTACTCTTGAGTCTGGCGCCTTAGACCACTCGGCCATCCTGACAAACACAGCTTCCTTACCTTTTCCTCTTCCCCCTTGGGAACACTATAAATGTTAAATACCCCTTTGTTATAGTCGGAGGATGAAGAATATCAATGTTTGTTGATTAGAGAGAGAAACAGCAATCTCTTTTTTTTTCAGAAGTGGGAGATCAGTGATAAGTGGAAATCATCTTTTACACATTGTAGTTCATCTTGGATCGCTTTAAAGTGGTTCGAAATCCTTAACGCAGGCCAACCAAACAAGACCGCGTGGTCTAATGGATAAGGCGTCTGACTTCGAATCAGAAGATTGAGGGTTCGAGTCCCTTCGTGGTTGCATTTGGTTGACGTGTTCATCTCCTTTTAACGTTAGTAAGAATGTGCTCTCATGACTCCTAAAAGTAAAATGTCAGTTAGAGGCACGTGACCGTGTCTTAGGCCAAAAACGCATTGTCAGAAGTGGGATTTGAACCCACGCCTCCATCTGGAGACCAGAACACCCAAGTATGGGGAAGAAACTACTCTTGAGTCTGGCGCCTTAGACCACTCGGCCATCCTGACAAACACAGCTTACTTACCTTTTCCTCTTCCCCCTTGGGAACACTTAAAATGTTAAATATACCTTTGTTATAGTCGGAGGATGAAGAATATCAATGTTTGTTGATTAGAGAGAGAAACAGCAATCTTTTTTTTTTCAGAGTTGGGAGATCAGTGATAAATGGAAATCATCTTTTACACATTGTAGTTCATCTTGGATCGCTTTAAAGTGGTTCGAAATCCTAAACGCAGGCCAACCAAACAAGACCGCGTGGCCTAATGGATAAGGCGTCTGACTTCTGATTAGAAGATTGAGGGTTCGAGTCCCTTGTGGTCGCATTTGGGTGACGTGTTCATTTCCTCTTTTAACGTTCGTAAGAATGTGCTCTCATGACTCCTAAAAGTAGAATATCAGTTAGAGGCACGTGACCGTGTCTTAGGCCAAAAACACATTGTCAGAAGTGGGATTTGAACCCACACCTCCATCTGGAGACCAGAACACCCAAGTATGGGGAAGAAACTACTCTTGAGTCTGGCGCCTTAGACCACTCGGCCATCCTGACAAACACAGCTACCGTCCCATTTCCTCTTCCCCCTTGGGAACACTAAAAATGCTAAATATCCCTTTGTTATTGTCGGAGAATGAAGAATATCAATGTTTGTTGATTAGAGAGAGAAACAGCAATCTTTTTTTTTTCAGAAGTGGGAGATCAGTGATAAGTGGAAATCATCTTTTACACATTGTAATTAATCTTGGATAGTTTTAAAGTAGTTCGGAATCCTTAACATGAGCCAACTAGTCAGGACCGTGTGGCCTAATGGATAAGGCGTCTGACTTCGGATCAGAAGATTCACGGTTTGAGTCCCTTCGTGATCGCAGTGGCACTTGGTTGACGTGTTCATCTCCTTTTAACGTTCGTAAGAATGTGCTCTCATGACTCCTAAAAGTAAAATATCAGTTAGAGGCACGTGACCGTGTCTTAGGCCAAAAACGTATTGTCAGAAGTGGGATTTGAACCCACGCCTCCATCTGGAGACCAGAACACCCAAGTATGGGGAAGAAACTACTCTTGAGTCTGGCGCCTTAGACCACTCGGCCATCCTGACAAACACAGCTTCCTTACCTTTTCCTCTTCCCCCTTGGGAACACTAAAAATTAGTTAGAGGAACGGAACCATGTCTTAGGCCAAAAAATGCATTGTCAAAAGTGGGCTTTGAACCCATGCCTCCATTGGGAGACCAGAACACCCAAGTATGGGGAAGAAACTACTCTTGAGTCTGGCGCCTTAGACCACTCGGCCATCCTGACAAACACAGCTACCATACCCCCTTGGGAACAGGAAATCTTTTTTTTTTTTCAGAAGTGGGAGATCAGTGATAAGTGGAAATCATCTTTTACACATTGTAATTAATCTTGGATAGTTTTAAAGTAGTTTGGAATCCTTAACACGGGCCAACCAGTCAGGACCGTGTGGCCTAATGGATAAGGCGTCTGACTTCGGATCAGAAGATTGAGGGTTCGAGTCCCTTCGTGGTCGCAGTGGAATTTGGTTGACGTGTTCATCTCCTTTTAACGTTCGGAAGAATGTGCTCTCTTGACTCCTAAAAGTAAAATATCAGTTAGAGGCACGTGACCGTGTCTTAGGCCAAAAACGCATTGTCAGAAGTGGGATTTGAACCCACGCCTCCATCTGGAGACCAGAACACCCAAGTATGGGGAAGAAACTACTCTTGAGTCTGGCGCCTTAGACCACTCGGCCATCCTGACAAACACAGCTACCATACCCTTTCCTCTTCCCCCTTGGGAACACTAAAAATGTTAAATATCCCTTTGTTATTGTCGGAGAATGAAGAATATCAATGTTTGTTGATTAGAGAGAGAAACAGCAATCTTTTTTTTTTTCAGAAGTGGGAGATCAGTGATAAGTGGAAATCATCTTTTACACATTGTAGTTCATCTTGGATCGCTTTAAAGTGGTTCGAAATCCTTAACGCAGGCCAACCAAACAAGACCGCGTGGCCTAATGGATAAGGCGTCTGACTTCGAATCAGAAGATTGAGGGTTCGAGTCCCTTCGTGGTCGCATTTGGTTGACGTGTTCATCTCCTTTTAACGTTCGTAAGAATGTGCTCTCATGACTCCTAAAAGTAAAATGTCAGTTAGAGGCACGTGACCGTGTCTTAGGCCAAAAACACATTGTCAGAAGTGGGATTTGAACCCACGCCTCCATCTGGAGACCAGAACACCCAAGTATGGGGAAGAAACTACTCTTGAGTCTGGCGCCTTAGACCACTCGGCCATCCTGACAAACACAGCTTCCTTACCTTTTCCTCTTCCCCCTTGGGAACACTATAAATGTTAAATATCCCTTTGTTATAGTCGGAGGATGAAGAATATCAATGTTTGTTGATTAGAGAGAGAAACAGCAATCTCTTTTTTTTTCAGAAGTGGGAGATCAGTGATAAGTGGAAATCATCTTTTACACATTGTAGTTCATCTTGGATCGCTTTAAAGTGGTTCGAAATCCTTAACGCAGGCCGACCAAACAAGACCGCGTGGCCTAATGGATAAGGCGTCTGACTTCGAATCAGAAGATTGAGGGTTCGAGTCCCTTCGTGGTCGCATTTGGTTGACGTGTTCATCTCCTTTTAACGTTCGTAAGAATGTACTCTCATGACTCCTAAAAGTAGAATATCAGTTAGAGGCACGTGACCGTGTCTTAGGCCAAAAACACATTGTCAGAAGTGGGATTTGAACCCACGCCTCCATCTGGAGACCAGAACACCCAAGTATGGGGAAGAAACTACTCTTGAGTCTGGCGCCTTAGACCACTCGGCCATCCTGACAAACACAGCTACCATACCCTTTCCTCTTCCCCCTTGGGAACACTAAAAATGTTAAATATCCCTTTGTTATTGTCGGAGAATGAAGAATATCAATGTTTGTTGATTAGAGAGAGAAACAGCAATCTTTTTTTTTTTCAGAAGTGGGAGATCAGTGATAAATGGAAATCTTCTTTTACACATTGTAGTTCATCTTGGATCGCTTTAAAGTGGTTCGAAATCCTAAACGCAGGCCAACCAAACAAGACCGCGTGGCCTAATGGATAAGGCGTCTGACTTCGAATCAGAAGATTGAGGGTTCGAGTCCCTTCGTGGTCGCATTTAGTTGACGTGTTCATCTCCTTTTAACGTTCGTAAGAATGTGCTCTCATGACTCCTAAAAGTAAAATGTCAGTTAGAGGCACGTGACTGTGTCTTAGGCCAAAAACGCATTGTCAGAAGTGGGATTTGAACCCATACCTCCATCTGGAGACCAGAACACCCAAGTATGGGGAAGAAACTACTCTTGAGTCTGGCGCCTTAGACCACTCGGCCATCCTGACAAACACAGCTTCCTTACCTTTTCCTCTTCCCCCTTGGGAACACTAAAAATGTTAAATATACCTTTGTTATAGTCGGAGGATGAAGAATATCAATGTTTGTTGATTAGAGAGAGAAACAGCAATCTTTTTTTTTTCAGAGTTGGGAGATCAGTGATAAATGGAAATCATCTTTTACACATTGTAGTTCATCTTGGATCGCTTTAAAGTGGTTCGAAATCCTAAACGCAGGCCAACCAAACAAGACCGCGTGGCCTAATGGATAAGGCGTCTGACTTCGGATCAGAAGATTGAGGGTTCGAGTCCCTTCGTGGTCGCAGTTTCACTTGGTTGATGTGTTCATCTCCTTTTAACGTTCGTAAGAATGTGCTCTCATGACTCCTAAAAGTAAAATATCAGTTAGAGGCACGTGACCGTGTCTTAGGCCAAAAACGCATTGTCAGAAGTGGGATTTGAACCCACGCCTCCATCTGGAGACCAAAACACCCAAGTATGGGGAAGAAACTACTCTTGAGTCTGGCGCCTTAGACCACTAGGCCATCCTGACAAACACAGCTACCGTATCTTTTCCTCTTCCCCCTTGGGAACACTAAAAATGTTAAATATCCCTTTGTTATTGTCGGAGAATGAAGAATATCAATGTTTGTTGTTTAGAGAGAGAAACAGCAATCTTTTTTTTTTTCAGAAGTGGGAGATCAGTGATAAGTGGAAATCATCTTTTACACATTGTAGTTCATCTTGGATCGCTTTAAAGTGGTTCGAAAACCACTTTAAAGCGATCGGAATCCTTAACTGAACCAACCAGTCAGGACCGTGTGGCCTAATGGATAAGGCGTCTGACTTCGGATCAGAAGATTGAGGGTTTGAGTCCCTTCGTGGTCGCAGTGGCACTTGGTTGACGTGTTCATCTCCTTTTAACGTTCGTAAGAATGTGCTCTCATGACTCCTAAAAGTAAAATATCAGTTAGAGGCACGTGACCGTGTCTTAGGCCAAAAACGGATTGTCAGAAGTGGGATTTGAACCCACGCCTCCATCTGGAGACCAGAACACCCATGTATGGGGAAGAAACTACTCTTGAGTTTGGCACCTTAGACCACTCGGCCATCCTGACTAACACAGCTACCGTATCTTTTCCTCTTCCCCCTTGGGAACACTAAAAATTTTAAATATCCCTTTGTTATTGTCGGAGAATGAGGAACATCAATGTTTGTTGATTAGAGAGAGAAACAGCAATCTTTTTTTTTTTTCAGAAGAGGGAGATCAGTGATAAGTGGAAATCATCTTTTACACATTGTAATTAATCTTGGATAGTTTTAAAGTAGTTCGGAATCCTTAACACGGGCCAACCAGTCAGGACCGTGTGGCCTAATGGATAAGGCGTCTGACTTTGGATCAGAAGATTGAGGGTTCGAGTCCCTTCGTGGTCGCAGTGGCACTTGGTTGACGTGTTCATCTCCTTTTAATGTTCGTAAGAATGTGCTCTCATGACTCCTAAAAGTAAAATATCAGTTAGAGGCACGTGACCGTGTCTTAGGCCAAAAACACATTGTCAGAAGTGGGATTTGAACCCACGCCTCCATCTGGAGACCAGAACACCCAAGTATGGGGAAGAAACTACTCTTGAGTCTGGCGCCTTAGACCACTCGGCCATCCTGACAAACACAGCTTCCTTACCTTTTCCTCTTCCCCCTTGGGAACACTATAAATGTTAAATATCCCTTTGTTATAGTC